>NC_064425.1:36874343-37174343 GCF_023375975.1 Astyanax mexicanus | reverse complement strand
CATTATTATTCACTGTACTAAATGAACATTCCATCACGCATATACAACAAACACACAGTTCATTACATCATTAAATGATCCTGAACTAATATGAAATTAATGTCAGAAAATCACAGCCTCAGCCAGTATGAATAAAAGAAGAGGTAGAAAAGGACAGATATATGAGGAGAAGAGGTTTGTTGATCATGATAGCAGCACTTTACAATATAGTTAATTTATAGTTTTATAACTGCAGACTGCAGTTCTGTATCTGTTCTTCTGTATATTTTATTATTATCCCCCTTTCTCCCTGTTCTTTAATACTCTGAACACCACAGGAGAGAAAGCCACCACAGAGCAGCTACTTTTATTTGGGTGGTGGGTCATTATTCTCAGCACTGCAGTGATGAGCACTGATTAGCATGGTGGTGGTGTATGAGGTGTTAGTGTGTGTTGAGCTGGTTGTACAGTGAGTGGATCAGATACAGCAGTGATTAGCATGGTGGTGGTGTATGAGGTGTTGGTGTGTGTTGAGCTGGTTGTACAGTGAGTGAATCAGATACAGCAGTGCTGCTGGAGTTTTTAAACACTGTGTTTAATCTCTCACTGTCCTCCACTCTCTATTACACACTCCTACCTACAGCTGGAACACCCTGTAGATAAAGTAAAGTCAGAAACAGAAGCTCTGAATCTGTTGCTGCACAGTTTGTGTTTATCATCCTGTACTTCTTTATCAGTTGCCACTTAGTTGGATATTTCTGGTTGGTGTTCTATTCTCAGTGCAGCAGTGACACTGAGGTGTTTAATAACTCCAGCAGCACCGCTGTATCTGATCCACTCTTACCAGCACAACACACACTAACAGCTCATACACCACCACCATGCTAATCACTGGAGTGCTGAGAATACATAATCCACCACACAAATATTAATAATATCTGCTCTGTGGTGGTCTCTCTCTTCTGTGGTTCTGAGTGTTGAAAAACAGGATGAAAGGAGGATAATAATAAAGTATGTAGAGAAACAGATACAGAACTACAGTCTATAACTATGTAAATGACAGAGTGTTCTATATGATTAGTGGAGCTGATATATAATGGGTGTAGAAACAAGCAGTTAATAATGTTAATTCTGATAAAAAAAAATTACTTTTTATCAATTCAAAGCAGTGGAGTACAACAGTGCTATCTAGTGGGCGTGGTTTAAATATCCAAATGACTTTGAACTGTAGATAACCATGAACTCATAGGTCAAAGGTAATGTAGGGTAAAACCATCCCAACAACCACACACACACACACACACCAGCAGTTCAGCCTGTCTGCAGCTACAGGCATGTTTGGGCCAAGACTAAACAGGGTCATGATCCAGTGAATGCATGTACGTGCACACACACACAAACAGACCAGTCAACAGAATGTTCAGAATGTTTGTCTAATATGAATGTGGAAAGTTAAAGAATTAGTCAGTCTGCCATTTAAAAGACGCAGCACAACACTGATTTGAATTGGGTGTGTGCAAGAACAAAACTCATCCTTGCTGTCAATAAAACAATAAATAAATAAAAAATAATTATGAAAAAAACATCAAGGTAAAACAACACCAGTGCTTTGGACAATGTGATGATCTTGCAGGAGCGTACAGGAGCGTCACACAGCAGTATCAACACAAAGTTTAGACTTGGAATTAATTAATTTACTGTAACAACAAATAAAATATGAAAAGAAATCGGATTCTGGCTGAGAGCTAGAATTGATCCCAACACCTCGCAAACCATCTCACTAAACTGTCACACGGCCCAAACAAAGGGCAAACAAAAGCAGATACCATTTACGCACTTTATTTACACAGAGGAAAGGCTTACGGGGTAGTCAGAGACAGGCAGGGTCAGTATCGAAATGGCAGTTATAACAAACAACATACCAGACTGAGCAGACAAAAGGTTCATACACAATAAATCCAAAAGCCAGAGGGCAAGTCAGAATAAAAAAAAATATGGTAGGCAACAGTAAACAATAAAGGAATTGCAAGGTAAAAGAGTAGTCGGTAACACGGAAAAACAATCAAAAGAAACGCTAGCTAAATTCCATACCCGGCCAGGGAACAACAGAAACAGAGGGGAATTAATACAAAGACAGAGAGGTGTGAGCAATCAGAAGCTCCAGCAAGCATGCATAAACACCAAGAGTCCAGAGCAGAGTCCAGAGCAGGCAGACTGACAGCAAACTCATAATACAACATACAAACCAATTGATATGAAGTACTCCACCCACGTAGCTGATGATGATAAGATGTAATAAAGTTATTTATAATATGCCCTTAATGTGAAGAGCTGTGCTTTTAACAGTCATTTGTGATCAGTCTATACAGTCAGCTGTGTAAAACGTATCTCAGAATGTGGGTATTCAGTAGAAGGAGCACAAAGCTGCAAATCAATGAGTTGCATAAAGAGTGTAATCTGTGTGAGCATTCCCCTAATATACATGCAATCAATCACTGTATTCATTTTGAAATTCTGCTTGTGTGTCCTGCGTTGTGTTCTAGAAAAAGGCACAATCAAATGTGCCAAGACAAAATGCAATGCTTGACAAGTACTGGCAAATAAAAGTTAATCTCATTTAGACATTTAATTTAACAAGCGGGAGATGAAATGAAATCACACTTGGCTGATAGTGATCAGAATGATCTAGACAGGTATGATTTATTCACTCAGCTTGTGAATACTAATCTGGAGCAATTTTACTCCATCTGTAATTACTCACTTCACACCTGTGACCTCACTGCCAGGATTCAATGCAAAGCAAAGTGATCAAATGAAGGCTTTTACATTAGGTGTTTTTTTATGTTGATGATTTATTTATTCCCTGACATGCAATACAAGTGTAGCCCTCAAAGTTGCACAGACTTTCTAGCATCTACTTGGAGTATCTGGGATCACACAAGAACTAATAACTAATAAACACCTTATTCTGGCTGATTAACCTCAGTTTGTTCCTCATTTTACAGTAAAAAATGCAGTGTCGTCTGAGGGCCTGAAGATCACCAGCATCCAGTACTGACCGTCAGCCTTGTCTTTTGATCACATTATGGGCTGTAAGATATCCAAATAGACATTCACAGTCTTCATGACTGTATGTTGAGAGACATATTTTTTGCAGATTGGTGAAGCTCTACCCATCTTTGCTTCTGAGAGACTCTTACTCTCTAAAATAAACTTTTCACACCCAATTATGAGTTAGTTGTGAGAACATTGCTCCTACTGCAGCTGTTATATGTAACACTTATTTTCCAGCCTAAAATGTCTTACTTATCTTACAGTACTGGTCACAATTTGGACACACTTCTTTTTATTCAATTGTTTTTTTTAATATAATTTTTTGATGCACGCAATACTTAAATAAATAAAGAAAAACACTAAATAAGGAGTTGGGTCCAAACCTTTGACGGGTATTGTATGTGTTTTATGTACTACTAAGGATAAAACAGGAGTCATAGATTTGCACATTGGAGTGCATTACAGTGTTTGGTTTCGCAAGTATATATTTGATTGATGGATATTCACACACTAAAAATCATGTTGATGGTACACTGACTTCTAATAGGGAGAATAGCGTAACTGTCATTGACAACCAAGCCCAAAATACCCACTACTGCGCTATGTGACTTCAGTGAAGCATGCACGTACCTTTAGTGACAAAATAGAAAAAAAAATACAATGACCATAAACAGACTTAAACAGACCTTGCCAAGGAAACACAATCTAAATCTCATATATTGCATTATGCATTACAATTAGAGGCCGACCGATCGATCGGCCAGCCGATTTAATCGGCCGATTTTTGTTATTTTTTTATCAATCGGCATCGGCCGATTTTCTTATTTGGCCGCGCCGATTTTAATCCGGCACATCTGCGGGCAGCTACTTGGAACGCAGCGCAAGGTTTCAAGAGTGAGCAAGACTTTCAACGGGTAAGGCATCCATTTTTACAATCCAGTGTCCCAAAGTCTATATTTTCTCTCATGATTAGTAATCTGTCATGTTGCTTCATTTACTGAAAAAGAATAGAATTTCAATTGCATTGGTGTTGTAGCATTTCTCTCCAAACGAAACTATGCTTAGCGTTGATGGCAGGAGTGCATTTGGAATGCGCCCTGACTATGCAAGGCAAGCCCTATCTATAAGCTCTAGTATAAAATAACTGACGTCTCTTCTTCAGAAACGAAAATCTAAGTAAATAAAATCAAATTAACACTTGATATTTTCAGTATTTAAATTATTTTTAGACGAAATGAAAAAGGGCAGGACTAAAACTGTTTAAGGATATTAGCAGCATCAGCTGCGCTGAAATAATAATTACTGGTTAGTCAGGATTATTAGAGGACTGTACTTCTCCTTATATATAAATAAGCTTTATTGTAAACGAATTAATAAAACAAATAGTTTCTAAAATAATGGAGTTAAAATAAAACATCTCTTTTTCCTTCACTACAAACAGACATTAAATCATGCCGCCTCCTGCTGTTCTGCTGTAAAACTCACCCGTTTAAAGCGGTTTGCGCTGTTAGATATTAAATGAAACGATGAGCAGAATTTTCTGTTTTGTCGGGTTCTACTTTAGAACCCCCTCCAGACTTTTCTGATAAAAGCTCATTTTATCCTGAACCTATAAAGTCCGCGCTCTTCAGCTTTCTCAACTCATTTTCCGCTCACGCACCGAACCTCCAGTACAGCTGATGAGACGCGTTTCTCTGGCTAAGGAGCTCATTTGAAGAAGAAAAAAAAAACAGATAAAGCTATATTTAAATTACAGCACCTGTCTGTTTTTGCATTATTTATAATTTTATTCTTAATTTAAACGTCACCCATTTTTGTAAAATAATAGCTGCAGCCCTAATGTGAACATTTTATAACATTGTCCTCCCATGTCCATTCGTTTTCAACTGCATGGAGTTGAAGAAGAAATGAGCTTTGCCGTTTTGGAGTAATTATCTAAAGTTGTCACATTATGGAAGTCTTCTTGCACTCTGTTAAACATATTAAAATGAATAATTAATAGACTAACAGACTGCAACAAGTCATACATTTGTTAATTAGTAGGCCCCTACAGTAAATTTTATATAATAGCCAACATAATATTTCTACTATAAACATGAATATATAGTGTATATAGAACATATGTTATATAATGAATAAAATAAAATGTTATGGATAATACAATCTAAATAAAATTAATATTTTTTTTATTAACATATAGTGATATAGTAACATTAAAGTCACTATAAAATGCTAACCTTATTTTCAATAAATTGTGTGAAGTTTACAACTGTTGTGCCTCCTCTTACTAGTATGATTTTAAGCATGCCAAATAAGTATAATACGATAGCATATCGGCCCTAAAAATCGGCAGGTCACATCGGCCATCGGCTGACTCTGACCACTAATGATCGGTATCGGCATCGGCCTTAGAAAAACCCATATCGGTCGGTCTCTAATTACAATGTACAGCATACAGCACTGGATAAAAAACAGCACTATACAGCCAACAAGGGAAAGAAGTAGAAGCTCATTTTTACAATTTTTATCATGCTTATAGATAGTTTGTGAAATATAAAGATAAATATCAGATTGCTGATTGTTTGAATCCCGGTTATGCAGCTTGCAATTAACTACCGGAGTCCGAGAGAGAGAACTGGCAATGCTTTCTCTGGGTTAGTAAATGGAGCTCTCTCCCGACAACACTCCCAAGCTGATGTTAGTCAGCACAGGCTGAAGTATTGGAGCTGCGGCGCTGCACCTTCCTCTAAGAATGCTGGCTACTTGGTAACTCAGCAGCAGTTCAAAAAGAGGAGGAGTTGTGTTCACATGTATCGCAGGAGGCATGTGCTAATTTTCACCTCAAAATTTTGGAGCAAAGTGGAATAAAATAAATAAATTCATTATTTTAAAAATAGTGACTACACTAATACTGGACATGATCTCTCTTCCCTCTCCCTGCTAACACATTTATTGGCATGGATTTCACAAGATCAAGTTCCACACAATCCTTTTTGAAGATTGTGGTCCATACTGGCATGACTTCATCACACATTTTTCAGATGTTCTCCTAATATCCTCTTTTACCACATCCCATATAAGCAGATACCACATTAATGCCACACAGGTGCCAGGCAAACCTGGTACAGATTCCCCTAATTACATCCACGCCTAAGCAAACACTGGTAATTTACACTGATAGAAAATGAAATGATGGTGTCTAATAAATATTTATATTTATTTATTATAACTTATAACATTATCTATGCTGAAAAGCGTTTATTTTCAGGAGAGATAACGTTATAAATTATAATAAATAAATATAAACAATTAAAATAAAAAATATGACACCATTTTTTGTCAATACCACAGGAATGTGTAACATCAGCCGCCTCAGCCTGTTTTTCTGAGTCAGTTTACTGCTTAAAATATCTCATTTACTGTTAATATACAGATAATAATACAATATTTTAATAAGAACAACAGTAACGTTAATCTAACGCTCTAGCTACATCTTAGATTGGGCAAAAAATACAGCCTGACTTTCTCCGCCCTCATAAACTGTAATTAAGAGCGCGGATCTGATTTAAAATCCATATTTCAGTAAGTAATCTTACAGGAATAAAATAGAGCTTTTAAATAAATTCACAAATAGTTGGAAATAACGAAATCTGTTTTAATGATGTTAATAAACAGTACAGCACGAAAAAGGCCTAGTCACAGTTTCACCGCAGCGAGGGACGGGGACATGAATCACTTATCTGACCAGCCCCCTAATAACCCTTTCAATAACCTCCAATAGACTGTAATAGTCTTCAGTAGCCTTTAACAGTCTAACCACTAAACCCCGTAGTTATAAACATCATGAGGTTAGCAGCGCGCTAACTGACCTGTTTATAATGTAATCCGAGCAGTGACTCCGCGACGGCTGCTCTAAACTGCTGCTGTTAGTTGGTTGGGCTGAAAGATGAACTGTAGAGAGCTGTATTATCCGTTTAGTGGGGTTAAAACTTTTCTTTTCTTTTCACTACGTGGCGAAATGATCCAGCCACAGATGATATTAAGAAAACTGAAAAACGCTCCAGACTGGCTGAGCTGAGCTCTGTAGCCCGTGGCTGGGCTGTAGCACTGAGTGAGTGAAGAGACAGCGGGCTTGTGCTGCTGCTGCAGCTCTGGCTAGTGGTTGGATGAGGAACTGCAGCTTCTTGTAAATGAGCAGTTTCAGCGGCCAACCCAGAGACTGTAAAAAAAAAGATGGGCGTCGTGTCTCCGTTCCCATTCATTCAGTGAAAATGAAGCCCAGGCCTGTGACCGAAATGGCTCCCTATTTACTAGTTAGGGCACTATTAAGTATGTGTCCCAAAATGCATTGCGGGTCTCGCTACTAAGCAACAGACTGCCGAAGAAACGAGAGGACAGCGAGTCAGAAGGGTAAAACCAATTCACTGGGTAAAACGTGTTTTATATCCGCCACAATACTGAGAAACAGTAACACCCAAACAGCTAATGTTAACAATTAACAATATAACAGGGTTTATTTCAATGATCTTATGATCTTAACTTAAATACCTTAAATATCTTAAATATCACTAATTACAAAAAACAATATTTAAATGAGTTTATCTGCATGTTTGTATTCTGTGTTTTGTGCATTGTATCATTGGACACACAAACATAAAAATAAGCTTGCAAGCAATGAAAGAAATGAATACTCATATATTTCGTTGTTTCCTCCAGAGAATTTTAGACACAACTTGACTTTTGGCATGAAACTACCCAATCTGGCAACACCCTAGGCGGTGTATGCTGTTAATTTCAGGTTTTCTTCATGTAGTTCAATATCGTGAGGATTATCTTTTAAACAGCGTAAATATACATGCAGGGAAATGACTTCATGATCATCTCAGAGCTTCACTATCTTTAATTCAGAGCTCAGTTCAGTGTGTTTATGGAGTTTTAAACACGACTCAGCCCTCTCTCACCTGTGTGTGTTTATGCGAGTTAGTGTCCGAATTCACTCCTGTTTCACCACTACTTAGTGAACTAAATAGTGTCTCCCTAAATAGCGCAACGGTAATGAGGGAGTAGGGAGCCATTTCGGTCACAGCCAAAATCTTCCACCATGTTGCCAATCCTGATACCCGAGTCTGTGCAGTAGAGACCAGAGGAGGAGACCAGAAAGAGACCACAAAGACTGTGGAGAGACAGCCTACTCATTTAAATAACCCCACCCCTGAGGGCTGCCTCGCGGTCACAGACTGCAGAGCGGAGCGTAGCTGACGGTCAGAGCCGTAGAAAGACATGCAGTGTAAAGTAAAGTGCAGGGTGCAGAGTTTGTATAGATGTCAGTGGGGTGGGTTTGTTCAGAACACTGTTCTACTGGCTATTCCACAGCCTGGTCACCTGGGTGAAGAAGCTGTCCTTTGCAATCTGTCAGAGGGCATGGTAGTAGAGCTGGGTATCACCACTGATTTACATAATCGATTCAATTCCAATTTGCAAGGTCCCAATTCAACACAATTATTAAAGGAATATTTAATTTACAGGGTTTGTTCAGATATGAAAAAGATTTTCAAAGAAATAAAGTTGAAATAATTGAAATAACACTCCTCACATAACACATACCTACCATTATTAACAATATGTTAAACAGTGTTTACATGAAGAATTATCCTAAAACAGTTACACTAATGTTTTATTATTATTATTATTATTATTATTTAATGTGTCCATCACACAACACGTGTCAACATACACTTCAAAACAACTTCACTTACAAACGTTTACGCCTGCAATCATTCCGGCTATCACACACTCGATCAATGCCTCCTTAACTTCCGGTGTGTTCCTGACTGCTTTTAAACAAGCACATGTTACACCACTGTTTAAAAAGCCTTCTCTCAACCCTGCCCAGGTTGATAACTACAGACCGGTCTCACTACTACCTTTTCTTTCTAAAACATTAGAAAGAGCAGTTTTCAATCAGGTCTCTGTAGTGCTGGGCGATAAAACGATATCGATAGTTATCGAGGAAACTATATATCGCGATAAGTCGGGGCGAGAAATTCGATAAACTAAATTTTCTATTTCCCGTTTAAGTAGCGTTGTGAACAGGCGCAGCACGAGATCAGGCAGCACGCTGAACTGCTGCTCAGCCCAGTACAACCCCTCCCCTCCCCTCTCCACCATCCCCCTCTCCACCATCTCCCTCCGCCCCACCCCCCGAGCCCCTCCACTCTGAACTCCTCACACAGCGGCTCCTTCTCTCCCATTTACTGGATAAACTTCATTTATACTATTTAGCGGCGCTACACTGGAAAACTCACCTCTTAAATATGAGGCATGCGTCTCCAAGATATTTAGAGAGGTGAGCTTGTTCAGATTTCTGAAGGCAGGTAAACGCTGCTCTGTTTGCTGCTAGTTAGATTAGCTTGTCTCCAGTTTAAAGTTAGCGATGTTTAGGTGTAAAAGGGATCTGTGCAATCTGTCATCATTAGCTAAGATGCTTTCACTGCTTTTTACATTCTAATAAGCTAATAGGTAACGCACGTTAGCCGTGTTAATCCACGTTTCGTGTAAATTAAGGTTAACTTCAGCACGAGTGAGGGGTTAGTATATAAACACACAGAAAGGAAGCACTTTCCATCTTTTTTCCTAACTCTCACTGTTTCTGTTAGAAAACCCTGAGGGCAGAATTCTCCTCTGTCTGTGTTTTTAGTTTTTAACAGATAGAGAGTCTGTTATGCTGGATATTTTACTAAATACAGAAGATTATATAATCTGTCTAGCTGTATTTGAACTGAGCTAAACATTGCTGTTACTGAACTGGAGTTTTAAATACACTTTAGTAATGTAAGTCTAGTCTACTGAAAGCCAGTAATGTTAGTATAAATCTGTACTGCAGTAGAAGTGGATCATTTCAGAAACTTGACTTTATTCCTCCCACCTCCATTACAGGTCACTTACTTTAAAATATTTAAATGTTAGCTTAATTTAAATGTAAAAAAACCTAAAGGCTCTTATTTAAAAAAAAAAAAACATAAGCAGTAAATAATCTAAAATTACAACAAATAGAAAATAGAAAAACAGTAAAACATATGTAATACATACTTTTTATATGACCAAAATTAAACTAGACTGAAATGTGACTAAAACTAATAATATCCGATAGACTAAAATGTAACTAAAACTATAATACATTTTAGTGAAAAGACTAAGACTGTATCAAAATCACCTGTCAAAATGAACACTGTGATATACTCTTGTATTTTGCTTTATGTAGTTGCCTGCATTCAGGGAGGGGAATGATCTTTTGATTAAATATAATTTTATAAAAATAATAAAGTGTTATTGCAATTTAAATTAAACAGACATATAATGTAAAGGGTCTTACATATTTTTTAGTTTATATATTTGTCCCCTTTTTAAAATTAATTTAAAAGCTGTACCCACCTGGCAAGATGTTAACATCCTAGTGTCTGTCCACAAGGCTCTGAGCCTGCTAGTGATTTTGGCCATAACTCCCTTATTCTGTCACTTCTGAGTAAAAAAGAAACCTTTAAGTGTAACAGAAAGTGATTTGATTTATATCGTGATACATATCGATATCGGCTGATATGAAAAACTATATCGTAATAAGATTTTTTTCCATATCGCCCAGCCCTAGGTCTCTGGCTTCCTCTTCCAGAATGACCCCCTGGACCAGAACCAATCAGGTTTTTAAAAAGGACACTCCATGAAAACGGCTGTTGTCCTCAACTGTCCTCAACCCACTTCTTATCCACTGGTGTCCTCCAGGGTTCGGTACTGGGACCCCTTCTTTTCTTCATATACACCACCTCTCTAGGTCAGGTTATCCACTCACATGGCTTTTCCTACAATTGCTTTGCTGATGACACCCAGCTCTGTCAGTCATTCTCACATAAAGATCCTTCGATCTCTACATGGATATCACAGTGTCTCTCAGACATATCCTCATGGATAAAGGAGCATCACCTTCAGCTAAACCTCTCAAAGACTGAACTTCTGGTTGTACCAGCAAAACCATCTATACAACACAACTTCACCATAACCATCGACTCTCTCTCTCTGACTGACAAAGTTTGCTAGGAACCTGGGTGTTATGGTTGACCACCAGCTTTCCTTCACGCACCACTACTCTTAAACAATCTCATGAATAAAAAAATCCGGTGTTGTTTAGGAGCTAAATGTTCACAGAATAAAACGTACAGGGTCTGTGTGGTATTTATTTATCACAGGATGTGACAGAGGCCACAGGACTGTGGTTGCTCTTCAGCTTTGCAGATGTATAAGGTTGACACACTTACACACTTAAAGATCAATCTAGCTTATTCCTTATAATTTGAAAAGCTGTTTATTTTATGCAATGATATAAAAATAACATAGTGAATGAAAAGTTCAGTATTTCAGTATTTGACACCAAAATAATTAGTTTGGGTGCATCTCTATTAAAGAGAATCAGTGTTTTTCACTTTACTTGACAGTGGTGATAATGTTATGACTGATTGATGTACAATTAGAGAGAGAGAGAGAGAGAGAGAAAGAGAGAGAAAGAGAAAGAGAGAGAGGTCAAATGAGGTTGGCTGGATAAGAGGTGTCTGGGAATATCAGACTCTGTCAACCTGCAGCACACAACACACAAGCACACAAACACACACACACACACACACACTGCATGACACTACGGCCATCCAACAGACCCTCTCTTCCCAGCATACACATACACACCCATACAAGCACAGTCACCAGTAACCATCACATTTGACTTCCTGCAGCCTGGCATGCCAAAGCTCAGCCGGGCCTCTTGATTGGCTAAACCACGCAGAAAGACAAACGTGGCAGGGCTGGTGCTGCCGTACTAAATCCCCCGGGGGGCGTCGGTGGGTCCTGAGGGCTTTGTGTGAATAGAGCACCTCTGAGTCAACAGCCACCGCAGGACAATGAGCTGAATAGAGGCTAAAATCACACAGGCCGTGCCCGGGATGTAGGATTAAAGACTGGACGCAGTGGACGGGGAGGAGTGGATGTGGGAGGAGCCGGGCAGAGCGAAGACTGTGTGCTGTCTATTCGTAAGGATCTGGGATGCACCAAAATAAAAACTTTAAGCAAAACCATAAAAATGAAAACCACTAAAAATGTATAAATGAACATGATTACTTTCAGGCTTTCATTAAACTTGCCCTTTTTTACCAGTGAATAAATTACAAAAACCTAAGAAAAAATCAGTTATAAAGCTACAGTTTAAAAATGTTTATTGAACACTTTACAATTATTGTCATGTCTGGTGCTGAAAGCACGTCTGTGTCTCCCACATCCAGCTCTATCTGCGATTCTCACAGTAACAACTACAATACCCAGAACGCACCACTCCATGACACAACACACACTCCCGATCACATGACACATCACATGACGCCACCAGGAAGCCCCGAGTACTGATTATCCACAGTATTTAAGGACCATGCTCACGCTCACACCTCGCCGAGTATCTGTTTGGTAATACCTACAATACAAAGCGTTTCTCTTGCCCTTGCTATTTTCCGTGTATGATCTTGTTTTTGTTTTCTACCGACTTTGATTTTTGCCTACTCCCTTGTGTTGGATACCCGTGTATGACCTGGACTGTTTATAGTACTTTGGATTTTTGCCTACCCTGTTATACTGCCTACCCGTGTATGAACTCTGGACTGTCTTCCGGTTATGGTATGGTTTTTCTACACTGTGTATTTTTGGTACTGACCCTGTTTCCGTTGACTACCCCTGTCTGCTCTATAACTTTTAATAAAGTTATTTTATTGTATCTGCACCACTCTCATTCCTGTCTGGCCCTGAAAAGATACTCGGCCGTAATGACAGAGACTGCGGATACAGAGTCTATTAAGTCTGGTTTGGCTAACCAGGGTCGGCTTTTAGGTCAGCACCAGCAAACGCTCGCTGGTGTGACTGCTCCCTGCTCTGCTCCCTGCTCTGGTCTGCTGCTGTGCTGCTCTGCTGCTGAAAGCTTGCTTTAATCTTCAGCTTCTACACTTTTCTCTGTTTTCTTCTCCTTTACTCTCTTCACACTGACTAATCCACTTTTAGTCTGCTTCCTCTTTGCTCTACACACCTATTAATCCACTCTCAGTCTACTTTTATAGACTTTTTCCTCAGGTTTGCTGGATTAGCTGTTTGCTGCTGCAGTTTGTTTGTGTAAGTTTCTAATTTCAACTGAAACAAGGTGAGTGCTTTTTTTCTCCATGGCTTCTGCTCAGGTTTACTCCTGTTTAGAGTGTGGCATGTATAGCTTAGATCCCTTATCCACCGATACTGGTAACAATAGTGGTATTTGTACTAAGTGTGAGATAGTTAGCACCTTGGTGGATAAGGTGAATAAGTTAGAGCTGCACGTCCGGGGTTTAATAAGGGATAGACAGCAGGATTCACTGTTAGCAGCCCCGGGTGTCTCAGGGAGAGTTAGTACCCCCTCGACTCCGGCCTTAGAGCCCTCACAGCGGGGCGAATGGGTAACGTCTCGGCGGCATAGTCGAAAGGCTAAGGCTAATGCTACCGCAAAGGCCACAGCCAGCCCACCTAAACACCACGCTCCCCCAGTTCACGTGTCAAACAGGTTTGCCCCACTCAGTGAAGCACCAACTGAGGAGCCTGTTAAAGGTACTCTGGTGATAGGAGACTCTATCGTCCGACACGTGAAATTAGCTACTCCAAGGGGTTACTTGTTTACCGGGAGCCAGAGCACCGGACATTAGTGGCAACCTCAGGTTAGGGAATAGGAGATATTCGAGGGTAGTAATTCATGTAGGGGCCAATGATATTCGTCTGCGGCAGTCTGAAGTAACTAAGGCTAATATTAAAGAGGTGATTAAACAGGCCCAGACGCTGTCCGAGGAGGTAATCTGCTCTGGCCCCATCCCAATGAGGCGTGGTGATGAAGCTTACAGAAGGCTTTCTTCGCTGAACCGCTGGATGTCCAAGTGGTGTGCAGAAAATCATGTGGGCTTTATAGATAACTGGCTACACTTTGAGGGCAAGCCTGGTCTTTTAGGTAGGGATGGTGTCCACCCCACGCGGGAGGGTGCTGCCTTACTTTCATGCAGCATAGCTCATAGTCTTTTAGCTAGTCGGCAGAGTAGTATTAGAAGCTGCTGACAATCCAGAGCCGGGACCAGGCCGCAGACAGAGAGGCTTAACCGACCGTCTGCGAGCTGCAAAGAGACGTTACCTAGATACCAATGTATTCAGACTGTGTCTGTCCCCCGAGTCAAACAAAAACATCAAAAAACTAAAACAGTAAATCTAAATAACTTAACTTATATTAAACAATCATATCCAGACTGTAGTACTAACATTTCAAGCCTAAAGATTGGTTTACTTAATATTAGATCTCTAAATTCAAAAGCAGTTCTAGTGAATGAAATGATAACTGATCAGAAATTTGATGTTCTGTGTCTGACAGAAACCTGGATTAGGCCAAATGAATATGTAGCATTAAATGAAGCCACCCCTGCAGGCTATAATTATATACACAATCCGAGATTGTCCGGTAGAGGAGGTGGGGTCTGCATATTTAGCAATCAGAAACACTATGAACATTTTACTTCTTTTAAGCTTCTTTACACCAGTATAATTAATCCAGTTACAAAAAAGAATGCATTTTCTTTAATTAACATCTACAGACCACCAGGGCCCTATTTAGAATTTTTAAAAGAATTTAGTGATTTTGGCACAGACTTAGCAGTAAGTAATGATAAAGTGATTATAGTTGGAGACTTCAACATTCATTTCGAAAAATTGGATGATCCATTAAAAAAGGCATTCACATCGATTTTAGACTCAGTTGGTATTATTCAAAATATAACAGGACCTACTCATTACTGTAATCATACTCTGGATTTAGTTTTGACCCTGGCTGTGAGCATAGATAACCCGAATATTCGTTCTCAAACCTCCGCAATTTCAGATCATTACCTTATTTCATTTAAATTACATCTCAGTCATAATATACGTACATCCCCTAGCTACTCTGTAAAACGTTCAATTACGCCTTTTACAGCCCAACAATTTACAGATAAGCTTCCAGACTTATCAACTCTAATATATTCTCCTATAGACCCAGTAGAACTAGACAAACTAACCGAAGGTTTAGAAAATACCTTTCGCTCTACCTTAGATGTTGTAGCTCCCCTTAAACACAAAATAGAGAGACAGAAAAAGCTCGCACCGTGGTACAATGATCAAACTCGTACCTTAAAGCAGTTAGTACGAAATTTAGAGCGTAAATATCGATCAACTAAACTGGAAGTGTTTCACTCTGCGTGGAAAGACAGTCTTGTTAAATATAGAAAAGAACTAAATAAAGCCCGCTCAGCATATCTGGCCTCACAGATCGAGAGTTCTCTTTAGTGTTATTTCCAAATTAACTAAAAACCAGGCAGGTACTGAATCTCAGATTCCAGCCATTCACACCAGCAACGATTTTATGGACTTCTTCAATAGTAAAATTGAAAACATTCGGGATAAAATTAAACAGATAAATATTACATCCTCTCTGTCATCTGGTCTGGCTGATCTAGAACAAAACCCTGTTACTGAAGTTAGGTTGGAAGTCTTTAACCCACTTCCACAGCTAGAACTAGAGAAAATTATCTCCTCTTCAAACAGCACAACCTGCACACTTGATGCTGTTCCCACAAAATTACTAAAACAGGTACTGCCAGATATAATTAAACCTCTGTTAATGATAGTAAACTCATCGCTCATCCTGGGCCATGTACCCAAAGCCTTTAAAACCAAATCTTGATCCTAGTGTACTGTCTAACTATAGACCTATTTCAAACTTACCCTTTATTTCTAAGATTTTAGAAAAAGCTGTAGCCCAACAACTTTGCTCTTACCTGCAAAGAAACCAGATCTATGAAAAATTTCAATCTGTATTTAGGCCTTATCATAGCACTGAGACAGCTTTAGTTAGAATAACAAACGATCTACTTATAGCCGCCAACCAAGGCTGTGTTTCCCTACTGGTACTTCTCGATCTGAGCGCAGCCTTTGATACAATAGATCATACTATCCTTTTAGAAAGACTAGAGAACATGGTCGGTGTAACCGGAACTGCCTTAGCATGGTTTAAATCATACTTAACCGATCGCTATCAGTTTGTGAGGTTAAATGATATGTCTTCCAGTTATACCAAGGTAAGATATGGAATTCCACAAGGCTCTAAATTAGGACCGTTATTATTTACATTATATATGCTCCCACTGGGCAAAGTTATTAGAAAACTTGATGTGAATTTTCATTGTTATGCGGATGACACGCAGCTCTTCATATCAGCCAAACCTGATGGCAGAGTGAGATTAAAGAAAATCGAGGATTGTGTAGAAGATGTAAAATCATGGATGTCGCACAACTTCCTCCTATTAAATAGTGATAAAACAGAAGTTCTCCTATTAGGCCCCAAAGCTGCTAGAAATAAATTATCAGACTTAATGCTACATCTGGCTGACTTCTCAGCCACCCCTGGTTCAGCAGCTAAAAACCTTGGAGTTATCATAGATTCAGATCTAGCATTCGATAAACACATATCTAATGTTACTAGAACAGCTTTTCTACACCTCCGTAATATTGCCAAGCTAAGAAATGCCCTATCACTGCATGACGCAGAAAAATTAGTACATGCCTTTATTACCTCAAGGCTAGATTATTGTAATGCGCTACTGTCTGGATGTTCCGTCAGTAACTTAAATAAACTTCAGCTAGTTCAAAATGCTGCAGCCAGGGTCCTTACTAAAACGAGAAAATTTGACCATATTAGTCCAGTACTATCAGCACTGCACTGGCTTCCAGTCAAATTCCGCATAGACTATAAAATTCTCCTGTTAACGTATAAAGCCCTACACGGACTCGCTCCTGAGTATTTACAAGACCTCATCTCCTGTTATGAACCACCGCGATTACTTAGATCTCAGGGTGCTGGTTTATTAGTAGTTCCTAAAATTCAGAGGAGCTCTGCAGGAAGAAGAGCTTTCTCTTATAAAGCGCCTCAACTCTGGAATAATCTCCCCGAATATGTTCGGGACTCAGACACAGTCTCAATCTTTAAGTCTAGACTGAAAACTTACTTGTTTAGTTTAGCTTTTGGTAATTAATGTTTTTCCATTTAGATAAGGCTGCAGATTCAGGGGTTCATGGACAGAGGAAATTGTGGTAAACTGAGATGCTGGTGCTGCTGTTCTCCCACTGCACACGGTCACTCAGGTTTGTGGACGGTGGAGTGGGTGGATGCTAGTGTTTCAGGGAGCCTCCATGTCTATGTTACCTTCTGGCTCTCTGCCTTTAGTTAGGCTGTTTTATTTAGATCTGCCGGAGTGATTTGCCACACTCTGATAATGTTTTATATTCTCTGTTTTACATAAATCCAGTCAAAACTAATTCCATCTCTCTGCTTTCCTCCGAGTTACTGACTGCCCACCTGTCTGACCCGATACTGAGGGATGTTGGACCCTCAGGCTCTCATGTCCTCTGTCTGGCCAGACTGGAAGTTTCTGAAGTCAGCTCTTCTCCATCCACCACCACAGATCAGCTGCTCATCATCCATCTTACTCTATAAGCCATTAGTGGAGCTGCTATACACCTGAATATATAAAACCTATGTGGATGTATGAAAGACTTTTTAAAATTAATTTAAAAGCCATTTGACCAGTGGTAGGATGGTCCCCCCTTTAATGTGAGTCTTGGTCCTCCTAAGGTTTCTTCCTCCTCCTGCAGCACTGAGGGAGTTTTTCCTTGCCTCCGCGCTCACTGGGGGTTCTGTATTATGTATATTCTATGTTTAATGTTTTGCCTGATTCTTTGTCCTGTAATCATGTTTCTGTAAAGCTGCTTTGTGCCAACACCAGTTGTAAAAAGCGCTATACAAATAAATTTGATTTGATTTGATTTGATTTGACTCAAGCTGTTGACGAGCTAGCACGCCACCAGGTTAACCAACAGCAGCAGCTAGCCGAGATTATGAGTCATCTCCGGGGTTTGTCCACCCAGAACCCCAGCCCAGTGGTTAGTCCTGTAGTCAGTCCTAACAGAACCACTACTCCCTTTTTCGCTGTGTGTAAACCCGAAGTCTATGATGGTGACACTGAAAAGTGTAATGGATTTCTGCTCCAGTGCTCCGTGTTTTTTAGCAACTCACCTCCTGCTTCTGATAAAGCTAAAATCGGGGTTTATAGTTTCTTGACTGTCTGGCAAGGCTTTGGACTGGGCTACAGCTATTTGGGAGAACATTTCTGAATCCAGCTACGACACTTTTTTGTCTATTTTTCGCAGCGTTTTTGATCATACACGCTATGGGCAATCTAGTGGAGAGCTTCTGATTAGCTTAAAGCAAGGTAAACTATCTGTAGCAGCCTTTGCTCTGGAGTTCCGTACGTTAGCTGCTAGCAGCGGTTGGAACGACCCTGCTCTCATTTCCATGTTTCGACACGGACTTAACCCCGAGATTCAAAGAGAGCTTGCATGCAAGGACGACTCACTCACCCTGGATCAGCTTATCGCTCTGTCTATCCGTCTGGATCAGCTCCTTTCCCGAAAGCCCAAAGCTGTTAACCACACTCCTGTGGTTCGCCCTGCACTACTCCAGTCCGGGAATCCAGTTCCGGAATCTGTGCCTGCACCCATCTCTGAGCCCATGGACATCACACGATCCAGACTATCCGTCAATGAGAGGCAGCGTCGCATTCGCCTTCACCTGTGTCTCTATTGTGGTGATCCAGGTCATCTGAGAGCTAACTGTGACCTCCGGCCCAATTCTGCACAAGCGTCTGCTCTGGGACAGCGCGTGGAGAGTACTCCATGCGCTAACGTGGTATGTACCCCTGTTTCTGAACTTATAGAAAAATGTTTCATGTTGCCTGTTATTATTACCACTCCAACGGATGTGTTTTGTGTCTCAGCGCTTGTAGATTCTGGGTCGGAGGGGAACTTTATCAGCCTGGACCTGGTGGAGGAGCATGCTGTACCCACGAAAGATCTCCCTAAACCTATCTCCATCCATGCCATCGATGGAAAGACTGTACGCTCCAAACCTGTGACCCAGCAGACTCTTCCTCTCACCCTTCAGGCCAGCGCTCTACATGTGGAACAGCTCTCTCTCTATGTGCTCCCACGCACGGAGCATCCACTGGTTTTGGGAGCACCATGGCTAAAGACACACGACCCCGTCATTTCATGGAGCCTGGGAGACATCACTGCCTGGTCTCCTTTCTGTCGTGAGAACTGTTTATCTTTAAATTCTCTCTCTGTGCAATCTACCTCCGTTGAAAGCCCTAATTCTGTAGATTCCCCTGCTATTCCCTCCGAGTACTATGATTTTTCTGATGTTTTTCATAAATCTAAAGCTACTCAGTTACCTCCGCATCGCCCCTATGATTGCTCCATTGATTTAGTGGAGGGTTCAGTTCTGCCCAAAGCTTGTGTGTACCCACTCTCTCGTGATGAGGAGAAGGCTATGGAAGAGTATGTTAGTGAAGCTCTTGCGCAGGGTTTCATTCGCCCATCCAAATCCCCTGTTGGTTCCGGTTTCTTCTTCGTTAAGAAGAAGGATGGGGGTTTGAGACCCTGCATAGATTACAGAGGCTTAAACGACATCACCAAAAAATTCGCTTACCCGCTCCCGTTAATTCCAGCGGCTTTAGAACAGTTACGTAATGCCGTGTACTTCACCAAACTTGATCTCCGTAGTGCTTATAACCTCATTCGCATCAGGGAAGGTGACGAATGGAAAACAGCATTTTCCACCACCAACGGCCACTATGAATACCTGGTCATGAGTTACGGTCTCGCTAACGCCCCAGCCATTTTCCAGTCGTTTATGAATGACATATTTCGCGATCTAATTAATCACTATTCCCCAGATCTCCCCACACACATCCAGCAAGTCCGCCAAGTTCTCCAACGCCTGAGAGAACATAGCCTGTTTGCCAAAGCCGAGAAATGTGAGTTCCACACTCAAAGGGTCACATTTCTCGGCTACGTTATCAGTTCCTCCGGTGTCCTTATGGACGATGAGAAAGTAACTGCCGTTACTAATTGGCCTGTGCCCCAGACCATTTAAGAACTCCAGCGATTCCTTGGCTTTGCTAATTTTTATAGGCGGTTCATCCGTAACTTTAGCTCCATTGCTGCGCCCCTTACTGCCCTCACTAAGGGGGCTACTAAAATTCTGAAGTGGTCAACCGAAGCTGAGCGCGCTTTCTGTGAGCTGAAAGCTGCGTTCACTTCAGCTCCTGTACTTAGGCACCCTAATCCCGAGTTCCCCTTCGTAGTGGAAGTGGACGCTTCCGAATCGGGAGTTGGCGCGGTTCTCTCTCAGCGTAGTGGGTCGCCACCCAAATTGTTTCCTGTAGCCTTCTTCTCACGCAAGCTTTCCCCTGCGGAGCGTAACTATGGGATAGGGGATAGGGAACTTCTTGCTGTGAAATTAGCTCTAGAAGAATGGCGTCACTGGCTGGAGGGGTCCGTCCATCCGTTTACTGTGTATACTGATCACAAGAATTTGGAATACCTCCGCACGGCTAAACGACTTAATCCTAGACAAGCACGTTGGTCTCTTTTTTTTCTCTCGATTTAACTTCTCGATCTCGTTCTGTCCGGGAAACCGTAATACTAAAGCTGATGCACTGTCCAGGGTTTACAGCACTGTGGACAGCACATCCCAGCCCCAGGAGGCTGAACGCATCCTTCCTCCCTCTGTTCAAATCGCAACCATTCAATGGGAGTTAGATAATCTGATTCGCCAAAGTAACGCTAATCAGCCCAATTCTGAGGACTGTCCTCAGGGTAAAACGTTCGTACCCGTTCAGTTTCGAGACAGGCTCATCACCTGGGCTCATTCCACTTTAACCTCCGGTCATCCTGGTGTCACACGCACGTTACAGTTACTCTCTGCCCGTTACTGGTGGGATTCTATGCGTGCTGATGTTCACTCTTTCGTTACCTCCTGCTCTGTCTGTGCGCAATGTAAAACACCTAAAACCCTTCCAGACGGTAAGCTACTTCCTCTTCCTGTACCTGAGAGACCTTGGTCGCATATTGCTGTTGATTTTGTTACTGATCTGCCTGTATCTGAGGGTTATACTACAGTTCTCACTGTTGTTGATCGTTTCTCTAGAGGGGTTAAATTTATTCCATTCCCAGCTCTGCCTACTGCCTTCCAAACTGCTCAGGCTATTTATATGCATGTATTTAGACACTTTGGTATCCCCGAAGATATTTTGTCTGACCGTGGTCCTCAGTTTACCTCTCGTGTGTGGAAGGCATTTTTTGAACACCTAGGTGTACATGTCAGTCTCACTTCTGGGTTCCACCCTACATGTAATGGTCAGTGTGAGAGGGTTAATCAGGAACTCGGGAAATTCCTCTGTACATACTGCTTCAAACATCCCACTGATTGGTCACAATACCTCATTTGGGCTGAAATAGCACAAAACTCCTTAGTCAACACTACTTCTGGCCTCACCCCCTTTCAGTGTGTTCTGGGTTTTCAGCCTCCTCTAGCTCCTTGGACAGCGGTGTCCACTGATGTGCCGGCTGTGGATGAATGGATGAAGCGTAGTGAGCAGGTGTGGGAGGACACGCATCGTAAAGTCTCTGAGGCACTGCGAGTGTACAAGGAGCGTGCTGACAGGCACCGTGGTGACAGCCCAGACTACCAACCAGGAGATCGGGTGTGGCTTTCTACCCGGGACTTTAGGTTTGAGGGTAGTTGTAGAAAACTCCTGCCTAAGTTTATTGGTCCTCTTAAGATTTTGTCACAAATTAATGAAGTTACTTATAAGGTGGAGTTACCCCCTCAGTATCGTATTAATAACTCTTTTCATGTATCTCTCCTCAAGCCTATGGTCCCGGGTCCGCTCGCTGACGCTGCACCGGCTGATGTTCCACCCGCGGCTGTGGAGGGGGAGGGGTCGTCCGGGAGGTGCTGGATTCACGCAGACGTGGGGGTGTACTCCAATTCCTTATCGATTGGGAGGGGTATGGTCAGGAGGAGCGTTGTTGGGTGGCTGCCAAGGACGTGCTGGACCCTGCCTTGCTCGTGGAGTTTCATGCTCGTTTTCCTGGTAAGCCTGCTCCTAGGCCCCGTGGACGTCCCAAGCGTCCTCCGACCTCCTCTGCTCCGACTCGTCTGGTTTCTCACTCTGGAGAGCCCCGTCTGTCTGGCACCTCCGCTCCGACACCTGCACCTCCCGCCGGTACTCCCTGTCCGCCGGGTGGTTGTCGCCGGGGTCGGCCCCGTTCTGCCTCCGCTCCGGGTCCTTTGGGGGAGGGTACTGTCATGTCTGGTGCTGAAAGCACGTCTGTGTCTCCCACATCCAGCTCTATCTGCGATTCTCACAGTAACAACTACAATACCCAGAACGCACCACTCCATGACACAACACACACTCCCGATCACATGACACATCACATGACGCCACCAGGAAGCCCCGAGTACTGATTATCCACAGTATTTAAGGACCATGCTCACGCTCACACCTCGCCGAGTATCTGTTTGGTAATACCTACAATACAAAGCGTTTCTCTTGCCCTTGCTATTTTCCGTGTATGATCTTGTTTTTGTTTTCTACCGACTTTGATTTTTGCCTGCTCCCTTGTGTTGGATACCCGTGTATGACCTGGACTGTTTATAGTACTTTGGATTTTTGCCTACCCTGTTATACTGCCTACCCGTGTATGAACTCTGGACTGTCTTCCGGTTATGGTATGGTTTTTCTACACTGTGTATTTTTGGTACTGACCCTGTTTCCGTTGACTACCCCTGTCTGCTCTATAACTTTTAATAAAGTTATTTTATTGTATCTGCACCAGTCTCATTCCTGTCTGGCCCTGACAATTATAGCATCCCAGCAGACAAACTGACAAAGCACAATGTATTGACCAATGAGCTAATTGCTTAATATATGTGACACCTGGCCAAACATCTCAATCTCAAACCACTTCAATCAGGAATTACACACTATAAAAATCTTGCTCATAAATTTACCTCAGTAATGCTAATCTAATCACAAATTACACATTTACGTTAGCAATGCTACTTGGGTCATATGCAAGTGAAATTCACACAGAGAAAGACAGCCAGTTTGTGAAAAGATACTGAGTAGGCTGAAACTAAGTGTGATAAGTGAGGCTGATCATTTTATTTATATTTATTTAAGCGAGACGGCTCTCTCCCACATGCCTTCTTGCTTCTTGATTTTTGTCGTCTAGTTCCAATCCTTGGCTCTTTCATCATTTTTGTAGCCTTGGGGCTTCTGCCCAGGATATTTCCTTCATAACATTCCTGACATTTTCTGTATATTTCCAACATTTTCTCTACAGATCACTGCAGAACAAAGAAAATCCCAAATCTATCCTGCACTCGCCTGCAGGACCCAATAATAACCCTGTGCGTGTCTACTAAACACAAACGCATCCGTAATGACATTCACAAATACACAAACACTATGTTGTGTGTGGACACGCATTCTAATAAATGCATTTAGCTACTTGCTCCCATTGCTGACAGATGTAGAAATGCACACACAACAAACACAGTTTGTCTAGTGCCTGTAGAGAGGTGTTGTCAATTGAATATGACATTCTGAAACACAAAAATGTATTTATTGGCACCATTAAGCAGTGAAACTGTGTTCTCTGCAATGATGGAGCTCCATACAACACTTTTGGGATGAGTTGGGAGTTGGAGATAAAGAGCCCATTTAACATTTATACCTCCCCAATGCTTATATGACTGAAACTCCAGTTTAGAAAGCCTTCTCTGATCAGTAGAGAAACTCCAACATGCAAGGATAAACTCTTTTTAAAGTCTTTAAATTCAGAAAAAAACTATGAACTAGCAGGTGCCATCTTTTAATTTTCTTTCATTTTTTTCCCGTTTTCTCCAATTTCTTGCAAACAAAAGGTTCTATCCGAACTGTATATCAGAAGTAGATGTAAAAATATATAGATTGAAAGATAAATAATGCCAATGGTAATACAAGTCAGTATTTGGGTTAAACAGTAAATAAAAAATTAACAAAACAAAGAGATGTTACTGCACTACTTAGTTTCCCATATAATAACATAAGAGTCATATAATCAGCATATTATTGAGGTGAAACTGAGAAATGTTGGAAATCTGATTTCAAAGGTAATATTTTTCTTTTATGCACTCTGAGCCATGCATTAAACTCTGACTATTAACATGCATGGTGTAAACATTTCTGCATGTGTGTGTATGTGTGTGAAAATGAATGTGTGTTTTGTGTGTCAATTAAATCCTGAGATCTAGGATATTGATATACGTATCTGTGTGTATGTACAGAATATATGTGCGCGTGTGCGTGTGCGTGCATGTGTGTGTGCGTGTGTGTAACGTGGGGTCTGGATCAGGGCAGTAGGAAGGCATGACAGAGCCTGCAGGAACAGATGGCCTCCCCTGATAAGGGGCTGTAAAGAAAAATGAGAAGCGCTTCAAATACTAACCCAGTGACCACATTACCAGTACAGACACACAAACGCTGCTGTACAGCATGTTTAACACGCTAAAACACCTCATTACACCTGTTCTACAGCATCCCACTCACAACATCACTCACTCACCAACCCGACCCAGACTTTCCTCACTGCTGAACTTTACGGAACTTCCAAAATTTACTCAAATTACTCTTTGAAGTATCTACAACCTGCCCAGAGGAAATTGTTATTGCTCAGATGTTGATCTTTAATGCCTAAGGAGATGAATTTGTGAATCTCGCTCAGGTTCCATTTAGAGATCAACTGTGATGCAGATGCTTCTCTTTAACCCATACAAGATCCCAGACCCATTTCTGAATATTGATGCAAAATTACAAACTAAATCAGATAAACTGAGCAGCTCATGCAGGTTATTAATAATTGCAGGCACATGACTATAAATATTGTATATAAGTCGAGGCACATGACTATAAATATTGTATGGCTATTTTAAGGCTAATAGTATTAAGGTTATTACAATTTCATAACTTGTATTTTAACATTTTGTTCTAGAAATCAGGTCAGAATTAGTTCTATGGAATGTAAAACATTAATATAAGCATGTTAGTAGTGAAACTCCAGCACTAACCTGAAGCACTCCTACATTCTCCTACTTTCTGTAAATGAGGTCAGATGAATGAACACTGTTTCACCCACTGTCCTGTAGTGTTGCATTCAGGATGTTCATTATGTGTCAGTATTAGGGACTTAATGTGTTTGTCACGGTCTCGCTCTGTTCCCCTGTGTTTCTCCTGTAATTTTCCGTCACGTGTGTCTAATTTGTAGCTCCGCCCCTCGTTACCTGTCTCCCCAGGTGTTCATTGTTTCATGTTTAGTATAAATAGTACCTGTTAGTCTACGTTTGCGGTCGGTCTTTGCACCTTCCAACGTTGTCTGTCAACGTTGTTTATCTCTAGTTTGTTACTATTCCTGGTTTTGTACATATTTACGTATTTATTCCTTTATATTTTCCCTAGCCCTGTTTAGTCACTTTCTGTTTAGCTTAGCTCTTTGTTGGTTTTCCCTGTGTGTTTATGTACATTTACTTATTCGTTATTCCCCTGTTTGTTTGTTTGTTTACTTATTATTCATTAAAGTCTGTCTTACCCGCTTTTACGTCCGCCTCCCGTCTGGTCCCGCGTTACAGTGTTAAATTAAAGTACAGGGTGCTGTAGGGAACAGTCTGTGACACATACATCACCATTAGCTATTTTGGGATAAAACTGCTGAGGAGAAATAGCATTAGACAAAATGAGACATGAGAAAATTCTAAGATTAAAGGAGTAAAAACTGAGAATTTAGTTTTAAATTAATTTAGAGTTTTGGGAAGATCTATTTTTGGCGGTTCATAAAATTTGGGTATTGAACCCACAAACCTGTCATTCATGGCACAGTGCTCTAATTACTGAGCCACTACTGCCCTAAATCTAAAAGTATCATTCAGAAGCTTTATAACTCTATTTAAACACATTCAATTCAGTCAACACAAACCACTGTCCAATCGGTTTAACCTTTACTTCTTGAACAGAAAGAATTTTGCATAATAAAAAAACCCTAACTGTTTGTACAATTAAATGTAATAAATCTTCAAAGTAGAGCTTAATCACCTGATTTAAAAAAAGCGATCTAATAGTGGTTCCTGTTCCTAGTTTTCTCTGTTACTTCTAAACAACAGAAAAAGCTGAACGTAGAATTTAAATGACATTTAATTATCCTGATTTTTAATGATTAAATATGTTGTGTTAGGGCATTTTTTGGAGACACAGACTGAGCTGAGTGTGAACTCACTTTGTTTCTGTCCTCAGTGTAGTGTGGTGCTGTTACAAATAAACAATTAATCAAAGCAGCAAAACAGCACACTGCAAAATATAAGCTTATCTTAAAATGATAAGTCAGCTAATTACATAGCTATGTTTGAGTTCTTGAATTTGATAATATGCAATATTTTTCTCAATTTAATCTTCTTAGTTTTTTTTTATTTTAGTAAATAAAGCCCGGAACTAAGTCATATATTGTGATATTTTTGAAAGAAATAAAACACAGGACAGAACAGGACAGAAGCCAGTGCTCTTACTGTGCTCTTGCTCTCACACCACCTGTAGCTTTGTCAGAAAGCTAAGCCACAACAACAGCGCTATAAACCCCTATTTAAACTTTCACTGCTACCACAAAACAGACACACATCCCATCTGTACGAGCCTCAGCCGTCTGAGGGGATGCCATTGGAAGTTTTATTGCCTGTATGTCTGCAGGGCTCAGGATGAGAGGAACTACCTGTTAGAAAGAGTTAAGTCCAGCCAGCCCCCCAACAAATCACTGACAGCAGCCTGCTCAGGAAAACTGCTGACTTCATACAGGGTTTCCTGCTTTTTTACATTAGTGATTTAAAAATTAAAGATTTTTCAAAGATTCAATCTTGCCATCCAGTTACAGTATGTCTCAGGCAGATATATAAATAATAACAAGTGTGGTCTGATTAGACACTGGGTCTTGCCACAAGAGGGTGTACTAGTGCTGCACTATAAAAAGGCTCTCAGAGGCTACTTCTGGGTAGTGTACCTCTTGGTGAGAAATCGCTGACTGCTAGACAACTTTTTGACTTTTTGCCCAGTTTACAGACAAGAGAATGCATTATTAGACTGAGATCAGCAGAATGATTGTTTTGCAAAATCGCTGCCATTTATTTGATCAGTCATCCAGCCACTGTTGCGTTTCTTTGCAGTGGCATCATGAAGGAGAAACGTGGACTGCTAACTGGACTGAAAGTATTTTACTACTCTATAATAAAACAATCAAATAGCAATCTCTTCAACCAACAATCAGGCTTGCATAACTAATATACAGGAACCATACATGAAAACCCTCTGCATTTAACTGAGCTGTGATTTAAGAGTTTACACTAAGTCTGCTTTATAAAAATCAACAGATTAGTAAGGTAAACTTTAAAAAACACAGGCAAACTTATACAGTAATTGTGATACAGCTTAATTCTAAACTTTTCATATTCATCACAATATACTGCCTGTGATAACAATGATACTGTAATACTCAGTATATTGCAAAACAAGTTTTCTACAATGCATCAACAATCTATATATCAAGTGGTAAAATGCTGTCTTATAGCTAGTAGTTATAAGGGAATCAATATATTGTATGTGTACACTAGAATCCCATGGTTCTTATATTCATTATTTTTTCTAAAATCAAGTATAATAAAGTATGTCCTGCTTTTTTCGAAGTAACTGTCTCTAATACACAGGGAAAGTGATCTACTAGAATTTTGAACATTGCTGTAAATATTTGATTGCATTCAGTGCCGGGATATCAGGATGCTCCATGATCACCACCTCACCTCCTCCACAAATCCCCAATAGGCTCATGTTTATTTGCATGCATTTATTAAAAAACAGAATAGTGATGCTGTCCATGAGTCTATACCTTAGTACCAGCACCTTTGGCAGATGGCTGCAAGACACAATAGGTGGAGACATCCAACAAGTCTGTTGTGTGTGCAAGCACCTAGTTAGCACTAGGCACCGCACAATATATTGATATTGTGATATATCGTTTCAATCACCTCCAATTTGACATACTAAAGTTACTGCTTCATTAGTCCATGTGGAGGCGCTATAATCAAATAAACAGTGTGAGCCTGCAGTGAAAAATATTGGTTGTTAAATTGTGTGAAACTGACACCAATAAATCCATAATTGCCGGTAATTGCTTATTTAGGAGTATTTTATCATTTTGAGTAACACTGATACTGTGAAGTATTGTAAAGAATTGTCTTGTAATTTATTTACTATCACAATCACAGTATCGTGATTCACTGAAATGTTCACTTCTAATGCCTGCGATATGACATGGCACAATCCTACTGCACAATCCCCTGCATAATTCCAAGAAGACAAAAAAAAATTATGAGTAAAATTTACTTTGAAAAAGTTTCGCAACTTTCTGCATTTGCTTTTTTTAAGAACATTTCATTTTAGATAAATTTAAGTAACTTCAACACGGTTTTAAGATGTAAATGTTACATAGAGTAAATAAGTGAACTGAATTTCAGTCAATCCTTTCTTTTATTAAACTTTACTTAATTTCTGCATACAATATTACCTAATTACAATTACTTAATTTATACAATATTATTCAAATAATTTTTGATACATAATATATCATCATTCCTAAAAGTTAAATATTTTTAGTTAAAACACACATATTACACTGTCTCAACACATGGATGGCATGTAATACATTCTTTTTAGTATACTGTATACGTTATAAATTAAGTAATTGTAATTAGGTAATATTGTATGCAGAAATTAAGTAAAGTTTACTAAAAGAAAGTATTGATTCAGCAAAAATAAATTAAGTCAAGTTTACACAATAATATCGCCAAAAATTTTGAATATTGTGAACTATATTATACCCTGAAATATTGTGCCATATCCCCCACCCCTCATTATCACATCAGGGTACTGCTTTTTTACTATTTTTAGAAAAAGAAAAATTCACACTGTTCTCATTTCCCATTATATATCTACTAGAGACAGATTATATCTGAACAGTATCATTTCTTTTATTATTATTTTTTGATTTTATTTTAATCCTGGATTTATTGAGATATTTCTAGTGCATTATTAGTATTCGACATTATTAGACATTCTGGATCACTGACTTCTGTTAAAAATCTGAATAATCTTGTATTTTTAAATATCTCAGTTAGGACTGTGCCATATAATATCATATGCAATAATACAATTAAAATTTCAGTTTGATGCAGTAGTAAATTCATGAAATATTTTTATTTTATTTAATGTTTACGAGTATCGTTATCGTGAAAATACCTTGAAATATTGTGATATTACTTTAAGGCCATATCGCCCACCCCTAATTCAAATTGCCATATCTATTCCTGATTGAAAATATATGGAATATTCTTGGACACAATATCAACATTCCCAACCACCCCTACCACAAAATGTGTAAGAATATTATAGCTGTACGATATGGATTATAAGAGGACTCGATGATGAACCTCTACAACTCTATGCTGAGACATCTAGCATGTTGCTTTACACATGTTTATTAAATATTGCCCTTACCAGAATATGTTTTTAATCGGTTATTGTTCCTGGAAATGTTATCTTCAGCTATTGTTTTGATGAGTGTATTTTATATATATATATATATATATATATATATATATATATATATATATATATATATATATATATATATATATATATATATATTGTTTTGCTCAGTTGCTAGATGCAGCTCTGTGCTGGTAACTGGAGACTGAGGGAGTGGCACTAATACACCTGGGGTGCTTTTATAGAAAAACATTTACAGCTGGTCCTGTCATTCAGTCAGCACTTCAGAGGAGTGATTAGAGCAGATCATGCATACCTGCCTGCAGTCTGTCAGTGCACACCGCTGCAAATACGTGTCTGAACCTTTTTACACCCAGCTTTAACAACATAGAGCCAACAGTGACTGTCCTAACATACAGTCAATGTAAAAATCATGTATCTGTTTATTATACAGGTAGCTGTATACTTATGAATAACAGAAACAGAGACATGAGAGACCTGTGATCCTAATGAACAGATCATGTGACGTCACCCCTGTACAGCGCTCATCCTGGCCTTAACTGCAGTGTGCTATACAATCACATCACTATCTCATCTGAATCCAGGCTGGAACACATTGAGTTTGTTATGGTAACAACACTGTCTTTTCTCGTCTCATCCTTTAAAGCTGAAGCTGATGAAGTCATGTTTTAAGGCCTGTGCCACAAAAGACTCTGATTTAACGGCGTCTGTTTTTTTAAAGGGAGAGAAATTCCTCACTTAGAGTCGACTCCCTCTTTCCTTTCACATCCTCCACTCATAAAAAAGGGAATGAAAGAGAGAGAATGAAGTCTTTTTGCTGACTGTGTGATTGACAGGAGCTTCACCATCTTTAGAAATGACACAAACCCCTTTTATTAATCTAATTATTGACTGTTTGACACTTTTACACACAATTTCCTGAGTAATTAACTTTACATATAACCTGAGTGGTCTTAGATACTTGAGTAGCCCAACTAGGAACCATACATTTTGATTCACAGGTTCCACGTTGGTCCTAATTAAAAGTGGATGTTATACAGTAACGAGTCTTATTATGGTCAGTGATGTGGACCAGGGGGGTTGAACCTGAACCCCACTTGGGTTGCACTCTGGGACCTAGACTGTGAGACACATCATTGCTGCTGTAATGATGGGGCCAATATTTGGGAAGCCTAACTAGGTCCCAATAACAACACCTACAATACAAAACCAACTCAGAACCCACTTGGAACCCAACTAGAAAATGTTTCACCCATGTGAGGTCTATATAAGAATGCTGGCTGAGGTTCAGACAGTTATAAATGGTAGTACAACGTCACTGCCTACATTTGCAAAATCTGCTTAACTTTCAATGGAAGTCAAAGTACAAAGATATGATTTCATAGTAGTCAGTTTGCAGCATTTTCATTGGTCCATTCATCAGTAATGGGCACAAACCACACTGTATGCGTTGCAGCTGCTGAGTTTCCAATGATGTCCTCAACTAAAAATCCACAAAATTGGAAATACATTGTTATTGATGATAAACAACACATCGTACTCACTTTTTTAGCGTTAGCGCGCGGCACGAGCCCGACCACCAACAGAAGCGGCAGCAGGAACAGCGGTGTTATTCCCACTTTAGCCGCTCGCGCCATGGCACGTGAGCTGCTCCACCTGTACGGGGTCTCGCTCCCTCTTTTGGGGGCTTCACCGGACAGTCAAACCAGACCAAGTTGGATGGAAAAGCCCACCTGTCCCACAGCAGCACTATTTTACCTCCTGAGCGTAGTCGATAGTTCACCTGTGCGCGCGGCCAGCGTCCCCAAATCAGAACGCCCTCCTTACCTGGCGCGCGTGAGAGAGCACCTGCCTCGCGGCGTCACATATCGTATCTAAACCTATATTGCACATAAACGCGATGTATAAGAGAGAGTACGGGAGCCAGAGGGAGCCTGAATTATGCCAAAGAAAATTACACTTCAGAGCTTCATGTGGAGAAAGCGAGGAAACCTGCGCGCGCCCCGCCCCGTAATGCCCAGTATAGCCGCGCACTAAGCGCATAGCGCGCGCTCTTTCCGCGGAGTGCGCCGCTGCGGAGTGGGCGGATTTACGGTACAAGCCAAGCGAGCCAGCAGCGATTTGCCGCTGTGTGCGCGCTCACCTCTGTGACAGTTTGTTAAAAAGTTTGGTGTATCTTCGCCTCTATATGTGTTTTTATATTCCGCGTTCATGTAAAGTCCGCGCGGGAAACCGGAACTCATCAAGCAGGTGAGGCTGTGTTTATAATCTGGGTTACCTGTAGTGAGGTGTTTTAATGGGGTGAGGAAAGTTAGGAGCAGCGCCAGCAACTGCGCCCGTCTCACTGACACTCACTACAAAAAAACTGAGTGTAAAAACATTGGCTAATTGTTGAAATGTAGATGCGTTTAGCTAATGGAGCTCTTTTTACAAGCTATAGGAACTGTGAGTTCAAGAACATAGGGATAGCAGAGCTGTGCCCACAGGCTCCGGATAAATGTTAAATGCTACGAAACAGTAGGTTAAATGTTGGAATGCAGATGCATTTGGCTAACGGAGCTGTGTTCACAAACCTTTAGATAAATGTAAAGAGTCCAACAGTTGTGGAGTCCACACTTTGGATAAATTGTGGAATGAAATTGTTCTTAGAGCTGTGCCCATAAAAAACAATTGGCTAAATGTTGAAATGCAAATACATTTGGCTAATAAATCTGTGTCTACAAGCTTTTGAATAAACGTAGGATTCCACAGACATTTGGAAAATGTTGGAATGCAGATGCGTTTGGCTAATAGAACTGTGTCTACAAGCTTTAGTGTCTTTGTTGGAGTTTAACAACCTTTATGTAAATGATGGCGTGTAATTGCATTTGTATAAAGCTGCGTTAAAACTGTGTCCAAAGGATAAATGTTGGAGTCAAGTATTTGTGGAGTGCACATTTGGCTAAATAAATGTAGGATTCCAAAAACATTTGCTAAAATCTTGAAATGAAAATGCATTTGGCTAATAGAGCTGTTTCCACAAGCCTTTAAAAAAAATTGGTAAAATTGGTATCAAGCATTTGTGGAGTCCACATTTGGCTAAATAGTGGGATTGCTGTGCCCACAATCCATTGGCTAAATGTTAAAATGCAAATGCATTTAGCTAATAGAGCTGTATCTACAAGCTTTTGAATGAAAGTAGGATTTCGAAAAAACATTTGGTAAAATGTTGGTATGCAGATGCATTTGGCTAATGGAGCTGTGTCTACAAGCTTTAGTATCTGTGTTGGAGCTCAAGAACTTGGTTAAATGATGAAAGGTAATTACATTTGGCTTAGAGCATCTTTAGAACTGTGTCCACAGACCTTTGGATTCCAGCATTTGTGGAGTGAACATTTGTCTAAATGATGTAAGGCAATTATTTCAGGCTCTTAGAGCTGTGCCCAGAAACCATTGGCTAAATGTTGGAATGCAAATGCATTTGTCTAATAGAGCTATGTCCACAAGATTTTGGATAAATGTTGAAGCATTGAAGAAGCAGATGCTATTAAATCTGTATCCACAAAGTTTCTGAAGTGGTGGGAGCTCTTAAGGTTTAACCTACAAACACAAATCCCGATATAAAACGAACACAATATGAGCATGTTTTATTACTCTGTAAAACCTTTCAGCTCTTCTGCAGACCTGCAGAGCGAAGTAGAGAGCACAGTTCCTGCAGAGACTGCGAGTGTGGTTGCAGATCAGAAGTGTTGCTGTGATATAGGTGTTGGTTGCTAAGGTGTAGCACTATGGTTAAATGCAAATTCTATATGTTTAGGCAATAGAGCTGTTTCTAGAAACATTAGAAGCTTTATGTAGAAGTCTAAAAACATTTGAGTACATAGTGGAATATGAATACCTTTGTCTGGTACAGCTGTACCCTGGACATTGGAAATGTTTTATGGATGGTTCATAAAACATAAAACTATGTTATTCATTTTAGAATTGTGCAGAATTTCGTGTTTATAGCTACAAAATGTGACCTGTATAGAATTTAAAATTTTTGATTAAACACATTTTAATGCATTTAAATGCTTATTGTGTGAATATTGTTGCACATATTCTTAAGCTCTATAAAGGCCTATATGTCACCAATAGAACACATTTGTCCTGAATAGCTACTAGTTTAACTAGTTTCTGTTTTCTTGGGAAGCTAATGGGCTAGCTAACCTAGCTAGCTAGCTAATAGTTTGTGTGGCTGTAGTTTGTGATTATTTAAAATGGAGTTTATTTGATGCATAAAGGCAACCATCAAAGATTTTCTCTTGGACTGAAACCTAAGTTAACCCAGTTCAGATAGCTAGCAAACACTGTGTGTGGATGTGGTTTGCCATTGCATTTAAGCTCTTCAGGTTTGGTGAATAACCTGAAACGGTATAAAATAAAATAAAAATTAGCAGTAAACTGTCGGGACTTCTACGAGATAATAACTAAAGAAATTGTATATTGTACAAAAAAACAGAAAAGGGGTGGTGCTTTATAAGAAACAAGTCATTGTTTAACAACTTTTACAACAACTTGTCTGTAGCAATGGAAATAAAATCAGTGTTGGAAATGGATAGAAAACAGACCACCTCACGGCACTCTCAACTGCAGCCAAACTAAATATTAAAAATGTCCTTATAATAACGAGAAAAAAACACAGAAACACAGATAACTGTTAAACTTGTAACTTTTAAAAGTATAAAGTTTTTCTTTGGAGAAATTATTGATTATATTACATACTTGTTTACTACACCTTTAAAAGACTGATACAGAGGGACGTCTGGCTGACCCACATAGCAACATCTTTAGCTCAGCTTAACAATGGACTAAGTCTCCGTTTTAGCAGTAAAGAAAATAATTAGATGTCTGACAAAAGAAGTGCAGTAAAGAGGTCATTGGTATGCTGCCAAAATACTACCCCCCCCCCCCCCCAAATAAATACCAGAAATGTACAGAAGCAGTGTGAGTGTTACAGAAGCAGACTGCTGTTTTTTTTCAAAACCAGTCAATAACTTAAAAGCCAATATTTTTTGAAGTGGTATTATATTAGAAACGTAATGAACATTGGTATATCTCATCAGCTTGTCTCCATTACTAATTTTTGTTCTATGTGAACCGTAGTTTTCTTGTTCAGGTAGTTTGGTGACTTCGGTGAGCCTAAACCCAGTTCGGCGAGCACTGTGTTTGGTGCGTCAGGAAAATTAAGTGATCCGGAAAGATCAACTTTGTCTCAGTCCAGTAAGCCACAGACATTTAGCAGTGCCATCTATTCTCTCTCTCTTTATATCTCTATCTCTCTCCCAGCCTCTGCTTCTGTCTCACTGAGTGCGTTTACACACGCTTCAAAATCCGATCACTGCAGAACATCAAAGTTTGTCTGTAAACCGATCAACACGCTTACATAAACTGGGGAAAACAGTTTTACTAAAAACTTTTACTAAAACTTTTAAACGAGTCAGATAATAGTCAGATTTTTGCTCAAAGAACACATGTAATAAGATGTGACATAAACATCATGTAAAACCCAAACAATTTTTAACAAATGGAGCAGCAATATGATCGTACATCAGACTGACATCCCAGAATACTCTTGATAGGAGTTTACATGCACTGACAATCTGATTACTGAGCTAAGATCCATTTTATCTCTCTTTATCAGAGTTCTTAATCAGATTTTTATACCTTTAAAGTATGTTATTTACATCTCTACTCACATAATCAGATGCCTGCTCTAATCTGATTATACACGTGCATATAACTGGTAAAGGTAAGGCATATACCAATACCAGGCCGTTATTGTAAATAAGAACTTGACTAGCCTGGTGAAATAAAGGTGAAATAAATAGTAAAAAAAAAAAATAATAATTAATCCGTCAATCCATTATTACGAACAATTCTCTCTAAATGATGCACCTTTTATTCCACTGATTTTGAGCACGTTTTGATCACCTCCTCTACTGAAGAATGTAGCCATCGTGTAGTTGTTGATAACCAGCTATGTTTCTTAGCTAACATTGCCAAAAGTATGCAGATTCTTCTCTACAACATTCAGAGAATAGGCTTGTCCCGATCTGATATTTGGATCGGATCGGCCGCCGATATTTGCAAAAAATGCGTATCGGTATCGGATCGGCAGGCACGAGAAAATGCCGATCCAGACTCCCGATCCCGTTTTTTTTTGAAAGCCCGATCCGGGTTTTCCAGCGCACCCATTTAGATAGTCCATTCAAGTTTTGCTGTGTTTTCGCCAGTGAGAGTAAAATCCGGTCCGGTGAATTTCACCAGTTCAGCGTTCCAGCGCTCAGATTTAAATACATGGCGGACGGAGCCGGGAGTTTCTCTGCAAATGTAAGTAATTTTCTCCTGTATTTCCACTCTCCGCTGCGTGTGTTTATCAGACTAGTATTTTTTAGACTGTTTTAAGTTGTTTTCCAGTGTTGTTTTTGCCTGTACGTTATTTAAAGTAAGACCTGACCGGGTGAAGCTACCGTTAGCGTATCGCGCTAATTTACCGGGTAAGCTAACACGGACCTAGCCGAGTTACAGTGTACCAAACGCGGCTGCAGCGCTGAAGAAACCCCTCTAGGAAACTAAGATAACCCGGCCGTCCAGTATAAAACGTTTACCGTATTTTTCGGACTATAAGGCGCACTTAAAAACTTTTAATTTTCACAAAAATTGACAGTGCGTCTTATAATACGGTGCGCCTTTTGTATGGATTTTACTCGTTAGGTTGTAAGGAGCAGTAAACACACACTCCGTGCAGCGTTATAGAGAGTTTCAGTGCTATACAGAGTCCAGAGCTGTGCAGCTCCGAGGCTGAGCAATAGCATTAGCTAGATGCTAACCGCTAAGCTAGCTAGCTTATTCACTGAGATCAGTATTATCTAAATTTTACTCGTCAGGTTGTAAGGAGCAGTAAACACACACTCCGTGCAGCGTTATACAGAGTTTCAGTGCTATACAGAGTCCAGAGCCGTGCAGCTCCGAGGCTGGAGCAGCAAATAGCATTAGCTAGCTTATTCACTGTTCAGAGATCAGTATTATCTAAATTTTACCCGTCAGGTGTAAGGAGCAGTAAACACACACTCCGTGCAGAGCCATGCCGCTCCGAGGCTGGAGCAGCAATAGCATTAGCTAGATGCTAACCGCTTAGCTAGCTAGCTTTTTCACTGTTCAGAGATCAGTATTTTCTAAATTTAGCACTTTTAATACTGCTGGAGCAGTATTATTAGAGTTAGATGCTAATCGCTAAGCGTTCACCGTTCAGAGGTGAGTTATCGGCCTGTAAGTCTGCTGCTTTGCCTGGCTAGCATTAGCTAGATGCTAAGAGCTAACTCTCTCAGAGGTGAGTTTTATCAGCCTGTAATCTGCTTGTTTACCGTGTTAAAACAAGCTACGGGGGACGAATCGCTAGCTAATATCTCACTGTCTTACCAGAACACGCAGGATTACTCAGTGTAACGCTGTCGTTTATGTTTGGGTTAACTTTACTAGTTTAGGGGACTAGCTAGCGTGCTAGCGGATAGCTATGCTAACGCTGGTGCAGCAAGCCTTAGTGGACATCTGGAAATCTAAGCTTACTGTAAATAAACTGAAGCACGTTACTCACCCAAATAAACAGTTTTCAGGAGAGGAATCTGTGTAGATTAATATCCAGCACTCGTTTGACTTTGAGAGAGCTAGATTTGTATACTGAGACGCTCCACCGGCAAGCGACCACCCCCGGTGGGGGAAGGGAAACATGGCGCCACCCCTGTTCACTTTGATATAGGCACCCTTTCTAGTGTCACTTAACGCGCCTTATAATGCGATGCGCCCTATGTATGGAAAAATAGCAGAAAATAGGCGTTCTTTGATAGTGCGTCTTATAATACGGTGCGCCTTATAGTCCGAAAAATACGGTAACTGTTTTAAGTCACTGTTACGTATAACTAATTGATTTAATGTGTAAATAGTTTAACTGTTAGACTGAGTTACTGTGGATTACAGTGTAACTGGGTGATTTAATGTGTAAATAGTGTAAATAGAATTATGCGCTGTTAGCTCTGTTACTAATTCAGATTATTTTGTTCACAGGGATGAACGCGGGCCAGGAAAGATGAACTCTGGTCAGACCGGCTGGAGGCAGCGTTAGCTCCCTTTATGAAGAGTTTTTTTCTTTGAATTTAATAAAGTTTTCTCTCTCTTAACATTAATATTTTTGCTTGTTGTGTTTTTAGTGTCATTATGCTTATTGTAGTATCTCATCTCAACTAGTGGGTATGGGTAAATTTCATTATTTGCAAAAGAAGAAGTTTATGAAACATGTTATGTTTCTTATTTATGCAACTAAAAGGTAAAAATGTGTGAAACGTAGCTTAGTTTGATAATTTAGCTTTGGTGGCTTATACAAAATATTTATTATATTATGGTTACATTACTAACACAGGAGCTGGCTGACACCTGAGCATATTAAAATGCTCGTCTTTGTAAAAATAGTAATCTCCCCATCATATTTTCTACTCAGGTTGTGTGTTTTGCTATTTTAATACAATTTACAATATTATTTGCACTTATGGCTTTTTAAGCATTGGTTTACTGATGGCATTTCTGTTTGTTATTTATTATTTTGTCTATTTTGAGTTTATTAATTGCTAAATAAACAGGTCAGTTTCTCCTTACCAACCATTGTGTGTTATTCAAACACACCTTATTCAGATATCGGTATCGGATCGGAAGTTCAAAAAGCTGGATCGGGACATCCCTATCAGAGAATTCCACTGCTTCTGTCTGAGGAGTCCCCCCAGGTGCTCTTTCTGTCTCTTGTCGTCTCAAGTCTTGACTACTGCAGCTCACTCCTCGCTGGTCTTCATGTGAGTGCCACCAGGCCCTGCAGCTGATCCAGAACAAACCAGCTCAATTCCTCTTCAGCCTTACAATGAATTGCTTTGCTGCATATCCTCTACTAGCTTCCAATAGCTTTCTGTTTCAGTTATTAGCCAGCAGTTGGGCTACAAAGCCAAACATGACAAAAGTCTTACCAACAATGCAACTTACAGCACATTCAAACACTTTTTAAAAAATCCCACCTGTTTGATTCAAAAGAAGCAGGCAGGTCCTCTGGCTCCTGTGTGCCACTCCCACTCAACAAATTCATCTGTGTACTGATTCCAATCCCTCCAAGTCCTCTGTGCTTTAAGGCCCAATTTCTCCCCTTGTCTCTACCACTGAGCCCTGTGATGGCAACATTTCCATAAAAGTCATGTTTTAACAAAAGATTATACCACATTATATCTTGCAAATGACAATTCCAAATAACAAATGTCCAGAAAGCATTAAATCCAGTGAGTATTTGAGATATCATAAGGAGTTTTCCAATGTTGTACTACAATCTTCTTAGCTGCAGACAAGCCTGCCAACCGCATTTTGCATGTTTTACTGTGATGGAAAGATGGGAGTCATCATTTACTAGTATACAGTATATACAGCAGGGTTCAGGGGGTTCAGTTTTACCCCATTGGTCCTGTCAGAGTACTAATAACATTTCTCCATGACCTAAAACTCCTGGTCACTCCCAAACCATGCACTCTAAAAAACAGAGGTACGATATGAGTACTTTTTTGTACTGAAAGGTACATTTTTCATAATTGTACCCTCAAAGGTACAATATTGGTCTTTTTCAGGGTCAGATTTGTTTCCTCTGAAGTACAAAGTCATTCCCAAAAGCAATAAGTACAAATTTCTACCATTTAATTGCACATTTTTTATTTGAAAGCCAGACAATTTTGGACCATGAAGTTTTTGAGCCATATTTAGTTGATGATAATGTTTATAATCTTTATCATCTTTACTGCCACAAAAACCATGAGTACAAAAAAGGACTTTCACTGAAAGGTACTTTTTTGTACCTCAATATAAGGTACAACCCCAGCGACAAGCTTTGTACTCTTTTAAGTACAAATCTGTCCTTACTTTTCATAGTGTGTGTGTATAAAAGAGACAATTATTCTACGGAATCAGGGGCCAGGCCCATCTGATGCCTTATTCTTGGTGTTATGTATGCTTTATGACCAAATTTCAGATATACAGTATATACTGATGATTTAGGTTTTTGGATACATCTGCAGCATTGTCCCAAATTACATCCCAATCTACCTCCTTTCCCAATTTTGATATACCCCTATCTCAGGTTTTTATTCTGGCTGACGGTGTATATTTCTGAGAATTTATCTGTTTTGGAGCATTCAATATCCAACTTAAGATGGGCTGCTCTTTTAGAACAACTTTAAGAACGACTTAACTTTAAGAACGCCATTTTTCCGACTGTTTCCAGAAGCCACTCTTAAGTCTCCATACTTACAAAGGACCTTTAAGTAGCACTTTGGTGGCTCCGCCCCCGTGTCTGTGAGGTTTAAGGCAAAGCCAGATGAAAACTAGACCACCGATTTATATACAGTTCTTCATTATTAAGCCACAAAGGTATAATTTTGTATGATATAAAAAGCCAAATAAAATATATTTACTTATAAGTAAATAACATTTATAAAAAAATTTCACTTGCAATTACACGTCAAGCCTATAAATAGGCACACAATTGACACATCATTCCTCAATCTGGAAGCATGTCTACCCGACCACGCAAACGTAATTTCTCACAAGACGAACTAAGCCACATGCTGGAGGAAATCGAAAAGAATCAGCAAATACTCTTTTCTAAAGCTCGGGGAAGTTCAACAAACAGAGAAAAAAGGCAAAAATGGGAGGATATTGGCAAAAACATAAGTGCATGTAGTACAATCCAACGGACAGCGATGGACATAAAAAAAAAAATGGCATGACTTTTCCAGTCAAGCAAAAAAAAAAGGAGCAGAAATACGGAAAGAGAGGGCTAAGACTGGTGGGGGTCAGTCATCTATACCAGCCCTATCTCCTGAAGAGGAAAGAGCTCTTGCAATACTAGGGCCAACTGCAACCAGAGGGATCTCTGGTGGGGTAGATGTGTGTTCAAATGAGTTCCCATCTACCCCACCTCAACCTACATCCCCTGTACATCCCTCATCAGCATCAGACAGTCCTGCATCATCTCCTGGCCCTTCCGTTACACAGACTAGTCTTAGAGCTCCACCTACTACAGAGACCCCCCGAAACACCTGTGCCTGTAGTGAGGAGTTAATTTTAATAGAAAGAGAACGACTGAACATTGAAAAGGAGCGGCTCCAGTTAAAAAGGGAAAAGCTGCAACAGAGGGAGAGGCAACATCAAGAGCTGGTGGACCTGAAGAGAGCTAAACTTGAAATAATGGCCAAACAGCTTTCTGTGGCTGAATTTCAGCTGTCCAGGCCAGCTATCTCCGTCCCCATCATACTGCCCTCTGAACAAGGTAAGATACTTCTGCCAAGTAATAATAGTGTACATATAATTTACTGATCTCTCATATATAAAATGTAATCATACTAACAATATATTTATCTATATCTTTAAAATACTTTACAGTTTTGTGTTCATTAACTTAAAGATGAACCTTTTCTTCCAGACCCCAGTTCCACTGAAAACCCACAGCAGATATAAAAAAAGATGCCAGGACAAGTTTGTTTTTTTTTTCAGTTTAATGACTGTTTCATTTATTTATTTTGTATGTAATATGTTGGACTGTAAATAAAATGTGAATATTTTGAAAAGCAAAATGTGTGAAATGAAAACTAAAATAAAAAATTACACAAACAAAAAGAAGTCTTGCATCCCAAAGACATGTTATTTCCAGTAAGTTAAGTAAACACATCCCTAATGATTTGCATCCGTGCTTGCCAGCCAGCCTGGTAAAGTCCTTCTCTCCTCATTCCTGGTAATACTTCAGGAACATTTCCTTTCTCTCTCTCCTCATCATCCTCCTCATCTTCCTCACTCTCTTCATCAGGAAGGTGTATACCAGCCTGCACCGCAATGTTATGAAGCATAGCACATACAACAATTATGGCACAGCTGCGTTCTGGTGAACACCGGAGGCCTCCTGATGACTTGTGAAGGCACCTAAAACGCATTTTCAAAATGCCCAAAGCTCTCTCTACAACACTGCGTGTTCTGCGGTGTGCCATGTTGTATCTCTTCTCAGCCTCTGTCTGGGGATTCAGGACAGGAGTATGAATAAAGCTTCGGAGTGGATAACCACTGTCACCCAGGACATGTCCACCAGCAAATGCACCCCGGCTTGCCATCTGACACACTCCGGAATTTGCCCAAATGAAGATGAGTCATGAGTACTTCCGGGCCATTTGGCCACAATGTCAGTAAAGAGGCCTTGGTGGTTACATATGACCTGGATATTTAATGCAGAGTAGCCTTTACGACAGGTGTAGATGGGGCTCAAGAGGCTGGGAGTGTGTATGGGGATAAGTGTACCGTCCACCACACCAACAATTCCAGGAATGCTTCCAATTGCATGAAAGCCTATTTTTGTTCCTTGCAATGCATCCCTGGTACGTGGAAACGTAATGTATGTTGGTGCATGGCGCAGGAGCGCTTTAGTGACAGCATGCACACATTTACATACAGCAGCTTTGCTTAGGCCATAGGCATCACCCAGAGTCTGCAGAAACCCACCAGTGGCATAAAAACGAAGCGTTGTCAGTAGTTGAATGGTGGGACTAAGTGCATAATTTCTCTTCGTCCGTCTTGTCAGCTCCTCCTGTACTAGACCGAGAAGAACCATGATCTCTTCCCTAGGCAGCCGGTATCTGTCACACAGGACATCATCAGGGAGATCTAGTAGGTCCAGATTTAAACGGCGAACAGCATTGGGACGAACTAACTGTCCTCGTGGATTACGGCGTCTTCTCAAACGGCGTCTCTGATTTAAAAACAGTATTCTTTGGACAGCCGCCATATTCCTCGAATGCGCACCATTATCAGCCTTCCAATTGGTTACTTATATACGTTAAGAAAAAAAATTATTTACTTATTTGTTTACTACTACGACTGTCAGACTGGGGAAAACCGTTAATTTAATCCATATGTGTGTGATATGTGTGAATAAAAATTGTATTTGTAGGTAATTGTAATTTTTTCTTCACGTGAATACGATTATTTCAACCATATAATAAACCCAAATACTATGAATAAATATGCGCAGGTTAATAAATTAATTTAAATAGTCTGGAATTTAGTCTTTTTTTATTGTTTATTTTTTTATAAATACGTATGCTGAATGCATCTTTAAATGCATTTTGTTAAGGATCAAAAGCGGCCTCTTTCGTTTTTGAGTCAGAACTGCACGTGGATTCCACGTTAAGAAGAACTTAGTTATTTACGAGTGGGTCAGACCACTCGTAAAGTTACGAACGAGTTTAAGTACTACGTTAGTTACGAAGGCTTTCGGGAAACGCTCGTAATTTTAAGATTGTTCGTAAGTACGAAGTTACGAAGTACTTAGCGTTAAGAACGTTTTGGGAAACGCACCCCTGATCCTCAGGGAACTCTGCAGGCTGATCTCACTTTGAAATAAAATAAAAGACAATGTTTATCATTATTGTAGCGATAGACCAGTTTTTGAAAATCAAGGATTGTACTTGTCCTATTAATATCCTGCAGTTTAGTCATTTCTTTATTTTCCCAATTATTTATTCATAAATGGTTCCCCCTAGATAAGAGAGCATTTTCTTTGTTAACAGTTATGATAACAATTGCATTATTATAGCTAAGGATACAAACGTTTCCGTTAACCATGTTCCTTTTCTTCTTAATAAGCATTTTAAAAGCACTAGTAATGTCTCCATAGCTAACAAGATGGCTAGCTAGCTAAATGTCCCGTTCTACCTTAAATGTTGCAACAGCAGATACTGATGGGGTAAATCATAATAAATAATTGTAGTATCACCCCCCACCCCCTTAAACAGATGCGATAACCTGAATGTAGGCTAGTGAATTCGAAGTTACCTCACTTTTCTGAACTTTACTTCCCTTCTGCATCACAACAGACTGAAGGCCCCCTATTTATTTATTTTCCAGTAAATGATCGTAATCATAGTAATATAACATAAAATCAAATGAAAGGAGAGTAATACTGTCACAGGTATTTCTGACACAACATATAATCTAAGAAAAAACAGCGATCGTGAGACCTAGTCCTGATATCTCTTATATTAAGCTTATAATGCACTTTCCATGTCTTGTTATCTTTATGCTCAGACTCTAGGAATTGTGTATCTTTAGCACTAAGCTGATTGTGTGGCTTAGGTCTGGAAGCATTAGAATTCAGAGTACTGTATATTGAATTTGGGGTTTATCAATACTAAATGCTTTAATTGTAAATGTAAATGACTCTTTCCTCATTTTGTTCTTAGGCGTGTCCATCAGGAGGTCAAGGGGCGGAGCTACAGAACTGGCCCCAGCCTACAACCACTTGCAGAGATTGAGGGCACTTCTAGGACCAGAGCACGCCCTGAGTGGCGAGTGAGATGACACGCCCCCGCTGGATTGCCTGGGTCAGCCTCCCTCTCTGGTGAGAGTCTATAATCGCACACTCCTACATTTCTCACAGTCCTTTGCTTTGTTTGCAGTTTATATTCATGCATTCAATATGCTGCACTTTAGTTTTGTTTAATATTTGTTTTGCTACACTATTTTTATTTTTGACAAAATCAGGGTTTTTGGTAAGTTACTGTTAACAAAATAGAAAAAAAAGTTTGTACTAAATCTTTAAAACTTATGTTTATACCAAGCAAAACTGTAATATTTATTTTGTCGCAGTAGAATATTTTTGGATTTAATAAACCAAAATTATACTTTTTTCATACGAACATGAATATCCTTATCGCAAAAATCCCAAGAAATATCGTCATGCATTATTGGATGCAATAATAAAAAGTAAAAGCTCATAGATAAAAATGTGCACAGTCAACACTAAACAGTGGCTACAATGTTAACGTTTGAAGGTCACCTCAACTTGGTAACTAATTAATTAAATTAATCTCAGATTTACCACAATATAGTGCGACATGAGAGGCTGTGCAGGTTCTACTTTCAAGTTGGGAGCTTATATTTACCAAAATTACCACATAAATGCAGCTATGATTATCTCAGTACTGGAAAACAGATCAACTGACAACGCTTGTTTATTTGCACTCTAAGGCATTTTCACACAATTTTTAACCATTTAATTTAGGTTAAAATTAGACTGATATTTTCATCCTTGTTGGGATTTGTTTGAGCAGAGTGAAAACAGTAAATGTCTGTGGTCTTGATCCAGTCCCAAATAAACTCTAAAGTGGTTTGTTTGTGGTGAAAACGTGATCAAGTCAAGTCAAGTCAAGTAGTTTTTATTGTCAATGCTGCATATGTACAGGACATACATAGAATTGAAATTACGTTACTCTCCTTCCCAATTTTACAGCAAGTACAGATAATGGATAATAAAGAAAAATAAAGAAAAAGGGGGAGACACTATGTGTACAATACAGCAGCAGGGACACAGACATACATGAGACAGAACAAGGTGCAGTAGTGGTGGGGGTGAAATAGATATATAAATAGAAATAAAAAGAGATAAATATATAATCTAAATCTAAATGAGTGGGAGACACTATATGTACAATACAACAAAAACACAATAGACATTTGTGAGACAGAAGATAATAGTGCAATATTAATGGTGATTAAGATCAAGTGACAATATAAATAGAACCCGTATAACAGTAGTGCAATGTTGTATCTAGCTTAAGGCTGGTAAAGTTCTTAAAGTTCCCAGTTCTTGGGGAATTAAAGTGTGTATGACAGTGCAGCGTAACAGTAGTGCAGGTATTGGGTGTGTAGTGCAGGTCCTTTTACAAAAGTTACAGTACTGTGTGTGTTCTAGTGCAGAGTTTCAGTACTGTGTTGGTGGGAGGATGTGGGGTCAGGATGATGAGAGTGTGTGTGCTGTGGGCAGGATTGGGATGGGGGTAGTGCGGGAAGAGAGTTCAGCATCCTCACAGCCTGATGGATGGGGCTGTCTCGCAGTCTGCTGGTCCTCGCCCCGAGACTCCGCAGTCTTCTCCCTGATGGCAGCAGGCTGAAGAAGCTGTGTAGTGGGTGGGAGGGATCTCCTGCCAGACGGAGGGCTTTCCGTGTGAGGCGGGAGCTGTACAGGTCCTGAAGGGAGGGGAGAGAGGTGCCAACAATCTTCTCAGCTGCTCTCACGATGCGCTGGAGGGTCCTGCGGCAGGATGCTGTGCAGGCCCCGTACCACACGGTGAAACAGCTGGTCAGGATGCTCTCGATGGCCCCTCTGTGGAAAGTGGTCATGATGGGGGTGGGGGCTCCAGCTCTTCTCAGCTTGCGGAGAAAGTAGAGACGCTGGTTTGCCTTCCTGGCCAGTGATGCTGAGTTGGTGCTCCAGGAGAGGTCCTCTGTGACGTGCACACCCAGGAACTTGGTGCTGCTCACCCTCTCCACAGCAGTTCCGTTGATGGACAGAGGAGTGTGCAGTGTGTGAGTTCTCCTGAAGTCCACAACAATCTCCTTAGTCTTCTCTGTGTTCAGAGAGAGATTGTTGTGTTTGCACCAGGAGGCCAGGCGGCTCACCTCGCTCCTGTAGTGTGACTCATCGTTGTTGCTGATGAGACCCACCACCGTCGTGTCATCCGCAAACTTGACGAAGAGGTTGGAGGTGTGTTCTGGTGTGCAGTCGTGGGTCAGCAGAGTGAACAGAAGGGGGCTCAGTACACATCCTTGGGGAGCCCCTGTGTTCAGTGTGGTGATGCTGGATGTGTTGCTGCCAACCCGCACTGCCTGTGGTCTACCAGTCAGGAAGTCCAACAGCCAGTTGCACAGGGAAGTGCTCAGCCCCAGACTGTCCAGTTTGTGTATGAGCTGTTGGGGGATGATTGTGTTGAATGCTGAACTGAAGTCAACAAACAGCATTCTGACGTAGGTGTCTTTCTTGTCCAGGTGAGTGAGGGCTGAGTGGAGAACAGTGGAGATGGCATCATCGGTCGAGCGATTTGACCGATATGCAAACTGGTAGGGGTCCAGGGAGGAGGGGAGTGAAGACTTGATATGGTGCATGACTAGTCGTTCGAAGCACTTCATGAGGATGGGGGTGAGTGCAACCGGACGACAGTCATTGAGACAGGATGGCGATGCCTTCTTAGGGACAGGGATGATGGTGGTGGCTTTGAAGCATGTGGGAACCACCGCCTGACTCAGAGAGGTGTTGTAGATGTCCGTATAAACCTCTGCGAGTTCCCAGGCACAGTCCTTCAGCACACGACCAGGAATGTTGTCAGGTCCAGGAGATTTTCGAGCATTGATCCTGCTGAATGCTCTCCTCACACTGTCTTGGGAGAGCGTTAGCACCTGGTCACCAGGAGGAGGGATGGATTTCTGGGCGGGTGTGTTGTTGAGTGGCTCGAACCTTGCGAAGAATCCATTCAGGTCGTTCAGCAGAGATGTGTCGCTGTTGCAGGTCTGTGGATGGGGTTTGTAGCCTGTGATAGACTGAATCCCTTGCCACAGGTTCCGTGTGTCTCTGCTGTCGCTGAAGCGTTGGGATATCTTCTTGGAGTACTGCCTCTTAGCTTTCCTGATGCCGCGGGACAGGTTGGCCCTGGCTGTCCTCAGGCCTGCCTGGTCTCCAGCTGTGAAGGCTGCATTTCTAGCCTTCAGGAGCTTGTGGACCTCTCCTGTCAGCCATGGCTTCTGATTAGCCCGAACAGTGATGGTCTTGAGGTCGATTACATCATCAATGCACTTGGTGATGTAGGCAGAGACAGTTTCTGTGTACTCCTGAATGTCCGTGGAGTTGTTGTGGGTGGCAGCCTCTCTAAACATGTTCCAGTCTGTTGTGCTGAAACAGTCCTGAAGTGCCTCTGAGGAACCCTCTGGCCACACTCGTACCTGCTTCAGAACTGGTTTGGAGACTTTAACCAGTGGTCTGTAAGCTGGCATTAGCATAATGGTGAGGTGGTCAGACGCTCCGAGGTGGGGGAGGGGGGAGGCTCTGTAAGCCCCTCTTTTTGTAGTAAAGACCTGGTCCAAAGTGTTGTTTCCCCTGGTTGGAAAGTCTATGTGTTTAAAAAGTCCAGAAAACACACTCTTTGGGTCTGCATGGTTGAAATCTCCAGCCAGAATGAGAAAAGCATCTGGGTGTGCTGTCTGCTGCTCACTGATGTACTGGTACAGTTCATTCAGTGCTTCACTCCTCACGCTGTTGTTGGAGGTCGGAGGGATGTAAACAGCAGCGATCAGCACGGCGGAGAAATCTCTCGGTAGATAGAACGGACGGCATTTGATAATCATCAGTTCCACTACCGGTGAGCAGTGTTTACAGACCACAACAACGTTCCGACACCAAGCATCGCTGATGTAAACACAGAGTCCGCCGCCGCGGCTCTTACCTCCGTCAGCTAGCGCGCGGTCCGCCCGATAGCATGTTAGCCTCTCCAGCTGAACGGCATGGTCCGGGACGCTGTTGTTGAGCCAAGTTTCCGTGAAAATATAAACACAACAGTCTCTCACGGTCTTCTGAGTTGACTGAAGTAAGCGGATGTAGTCCAGTTTATTGTCCAACGATCTTACATTCGCCAAAAGCATGGTGGGGATAGCTGGCTTGTGTGGGCTAGCTGCTAGCCTCGCTCGGATACCTCCCCGCTTACCGCGCTTCTGCCGTCTCTCCCGCCGCCTGTGGCGCTTCCATTGTGGGCGAGCTGCAGCGGTGGGGGTCGGTGGGGGTGCGGGTGTCCGGAGCACGCCGCAGGCTCGCAGCTCTTCTCGGAGATCGCGGTTTAAATCCAAAAGTGAGTTTCTACCGGCTTCCAGCAGAAACTCACGGCTGTAGGTGCGTTTCAGGACGTGAACGCACGACAAAGACGTACAAAAACAGGACAAAAAACACGAAAGCGCTGTATCCTCGGGAGAGCGAGAAGCCGCAGCGTGTGCACGCGCCGCCATCTTAGACCAATCTTAGACCAATCAGAGTACACCTGATCTGACCCAACTATCAGCTGTACTCTCTTGTACTCAGCTGAATGGCTGTTCAGGTGTAGTTTAACCTGGTTTATTATCCAGATATTGACTACAGCTATTATCTAATGCAGGGGTGTCCAAACTTTTTTTGTTGGAGGCCAGAAGAAGAATTAAATTTGAAGTCACGGGCCACAGACTCTGTAATAAAACAAATAATGAAAAATACCACTTTAAATAATACTTTTTTCCTGATTATTTCATTTACACACCATTTTACTTGAATTACTATCTTTATCTTTGACAGTGTTGTGTAAACTAAGATTTTTCAAATTGATGCTTAATTTAATATTAAACTCCGTTTTATTGCGCTAGAAATGCGCACTCTCTCCGCTTTTAGACTCTTTGGCCCGTTTTTCTGCGCCAGAAATGCGCACTCTCTCCGCTTTTAGACTCTTTGGCCTGTTTTTCTGCGCCAGAAATGCGTACCCTCTCCGCTTTTAGACCCTTTTACCCCGTTTTTCTGCGCTAGAACTGCGCACCCTCCGCGCTTTTAGACTCTTTGGCTTGTTTGACACCTAGCGTGCAAGCTTTAAATCTCACATTATAAAAACCTGCTTAACAGCGGGCCAACTTTCATTCTATTTCTAAAATACCTCGCGGGCCGCTCCAAAAAAGGAAACGGGCCGCAAATGGCCCGCGGGCAGTAGTTTGGACACCCCTGATCTAATGCCTTCTCTACTTGTTTCCATGTTAAACTGTAAAGACTTTATCAGGGTTATTTAAGTTAGCATTGCATTAAGGGCGGAACTGTCGTATCTTTGCAGGCCCTTGGTTACCCACAGATTTCATGCACGTGACTCCAACTGTGTTACCTTGTAAATTGACTGAACAATGAAATAATTGTTGGCATATTAGCTACATGACCAGATGAGATATGACTGTATTTTTTTTGTACTCAAAAGCACACCAGCATGTAAATACATTGCAAAAATGCATTCTGTTGTATGTAATCTGAATGTTATCAGATCAACAAAAACACATATTAATGCCAGGTACAAATAAAACCCAGGATTACTGTTGATGTTCATGTACTTTAGTGTCCATTTGAAAATTTTGTCATTTATTTTTCTCTGTGTTTCTGCAGGTGGCTTCTATTGACACATGTGTCCAGACAGACAGTACGAGGGGTGAGTTGTTAACTTTGGATTTTGGCATTACATAAAGTCATTTTTTTTTATTTTAAATGTGCAAGTTTGTTATGTGTATTGAAGCATGGGCTGTAGTAGTAGCTGTCTCAGGTTTTCCACCATTTCTGTATTATGAGATGCTCGTTTAGGCCTAGTGTAAGAGAACAATGGCTCTAGAAATGTGGAATTTGTTTGCTGGTTAAAGTGAGAGCTGAATAGCCTCCATGTTTGTGATGGCATAGTGTTTGATTGCATTCTGATAAAATAACTAGATTATATCTGATATCAAAGTGTAGGCACCTGTAGGGTTTCAATGACATGGCAACTGCCTTTGAAGCCCAGAGTTGCATGATCCAGAGGGGTTATGAAGGTACACATCAAACGATCTGCTGCTCCTCTTAACCCCAGCCTCTGAGGAATGGCTGTGTGAATAGAGATATTTGATGGAAATGTGCTGAGGGTAAACACTTTCTGATGCTTACATGAAAACTGCAGTACTGTCAGTATGAGCATGGTTATGAAGGTACATGTAAGTACCTGTAGCATGTCGCCGAACATCTGTATGAAGCAGCCGAGATGTACGTGTTGACCTCGTCTACAGTATCAGGCTGGATCTCTGTGTCTGCCTGATAGAGGTGCAGAGCCACACCTGGATACAGAACATTTCTCATAAGGGGAGATGGGTGGGCAGATAGGTTAGCTCTTTCAGCAGTGGTGAGGAAAGTAAGGGGGGGTGGGGGAGATAAGGTGGCTGCATGGATTCATGCTCTTTTTTAGTACAAGCATCTGGAATGCAGACATACTTCCATCAATATATAAACAATCCAGGTAAAAGATAGTGAAGGTATGATGAACAGAACAAGAGATAGAAGGAGGTAAAGGAGAAAGAACTTCAGTAGAGATGCTCACGTATGCATGTAGGTTTAAAATACGTGAATATAATTTAGAATTCTTTGATACAACTTATATAACTTTGAGCTAAATAACTACAACATAAGTGAGTACACCTCAAAGTGAACATGGCTAAAGTGTGCTTAATTGTGTTGTTGTCCTTGCTGGTGTCATGTCACTCAGTATAAGTTTTAAAAAAGATCTCAGGTGTAAATGGAGAGCAGTGATGTTAAATTTAGTTGTTTTGTGTAAAAGTCTGTAATACTGGCAATTCTGGAACTGGAAGGTTAACATGGCACCTCATCTCTGAGGATCTGAAAAAAAATAGATGGCCTAGATTATAAAAAGATTGCTAACATCCTGAAGCTTTGCTACAGCACAGATACCAAGGTCATTCAGTAGTTTTCCAGGTCAGGTTCCACTCAAAACAGACCTTGCCAGGGTCCAACAAATAAGTGAGTCCACATGGTCAGTGTAATGTCAAAAAAATTGGCTTGCAAAAATAGACGTGCATGAGTGCTGCCAGCGTTGCTGCAGAGGTTAAAGAAGTGGGATGTTAGCAAGCAGTGCTCAGACCATACACCACATACTGCATCAACTCTCTCTGCCTGAGTATATTATGAGAGTGAAAGAAGAGAAAAGTTTATTAAGTGCTAACATCCCACTTCTTCAACCTCTGCAGCAATGCTGTCAGCACTCATGCGTCTATTTTTTTAAAGCCAATGTTTAGATATTACACTGCTTGGAATCTGGAATGGTTCTTTAAGGATGACCCAAACTCACACGTAGCTAAAGGTGGGTAATCCAGGTCCAGATATTAAAAATGCATCCCAGGGATAATGTTGAACTAGCTCCAGAGCCAGCAAGGCAATTGGATAGAAATCCTGGGATGAATTTTTACTTTTTGGATCTGGATTACCCGTAATTTCGTAATTTCATCACACTGTGTACCTGTACTCAGATGTAATGACAATAAAAGCCTATTGACTTGACTTGACTTGACCCACCTCTACACCTAAACTCATAAAATTAAAAGCTCACACACGCTCTCCAAACAAACTTACAACCCTGAATCATTGCCTAGACCTAGCAAGCAAATCTTAGCATGTCTTGGCATGTACCAAACCACTGTAAACATTACAAATTCACCATTAGTGCATCACTAGGTTACCATAATATCTTATCAACAACAATTTATCTTTTTTTTTTATGCCGACCAACCAGAATCAAATCAAGCTACCGATAACTGCGTAAAAAGTAAGGAGTAGAAGTAAAAAAACATCTAAAAGATAATTACTCCACTAAAGTATAAATACCCCAAATTTCTACTTAAGAAAGGTAATGAAGTATGAAGAGAGAGAGAGAGAGAGAGAGAGAAAGACAGAGAGAGAGAGAGAGAGAGAGAGAGAAAGAGAGAGAAAGACAGAGAGAGAGAGAAAGAGAGAGAGAGAGAGAGAGAGAGAGAGAGAGAGAGAGATGAAGCAGCAGCCACCTAACACTTACTGCCCCTCATCACACACTGCCGCTGCCTCCGCCAAACTAATCTAAACAAATTTCTTAAAGGGACATGAACCCCAATCTTATAACAACTGTAAACCTGTATAGCTTACATTTACCCAAATAAGTTAAGGAAACTGTTTTCACAAAAACATAAGTGTTAATTTAAATTTAATTATTCATACTGTAATTGTGTATTGTAAGAATGTGAGTGTGTGTGTGTGTTATCTGCTGGCAGAAGGTTATGTCTACTCTGTATCCTGGTGCATTTTTTCTGAGGAGCAGTTATACTGGTCAGGGGGAGGGATGGGGAAGAAAAAGGCAGATGAACAGATGAAAACACTGATGATATTGATGAAGTTAAAAAAGAAGTGTATTTTTTTGTACAGGGGTGTGGCTAAAAAAATCTAAGAATGGAAATTTACTCTTACCTATAATAATATAATATCAAATACAGTTTATTTCATATCCCAAATCACATTTAAACCACTGGTGGGCACTTATGCAATAATGGTGCACCTAACAGGGCACTTTTTTTTCACCTATAGAAGAACCCTATACAGCATCACATTTCCTCTACAGGCACCATTTGGGACATTGTCTAGTAGAGGGTGAGAGAAGAGTCACTTTATGTGAGGGGAGGGCGAAATACCTTAAAATACAGCGCCCTTTAACATTTTAGGCAGCACTGGTTAAGAAGTGTTTTTTTGGCTTCTAATAAATTATTTTTATTTTTTAAATAATATAGAACAACAATGCAAAACAAGAAAAAAAAAACTTAAAAAAAAGCTTTAAAGTGCCTTTAATAAATATTTTAAATGAAACCATGTGTGCCACAATTATTGGCACCCCTGGTGTTAGTACTTTGAACAACCTCCTTTTGCCAACAAGAAAGCACTTAATCTTCTCCTATAACTCTTTACAAGATGGGAGAATACAGGAAGAGGGATTTTCCACCATTTCTCTCTAAATCATCCAGGCCACATGTTTAGGGTCATTATCTTGCTGAAAGACCCAGTGATGACACATCTTCAGCTTTCGGGCAGAGCCACCAAATTCTGATTCAGAATGTCCTGATATTTCTAAGAGTTTATGATCCCATGTATCCTTACAAGTTTCCCAGGTCCTTTGGAGGAGAATCAGCATCACTGATCCTCCCCATACTGAACAGTGGGCATGAGGTGTTTTTTTGCGTATTCATCATTAGTGTCACACCAGACATGCTTAGAGTGTTTGTTGCCGAAAAGCTCCATCTTGTTAAAATCCCAGTACCGCCTGGCAAACTTCACCCGTTTACACTTATGATTATCATCAAATCATCAAATTTATTTGTATAGCGCTTTTTACAACTGGTGTTGGCACAAAGCAGCTTTACAGAAACATGATTACAGGGCAAAGAATCAGGCAAAAGATTAAACATAAAATGTACATAATACAGAACCCCCAGTGAGCGCGGAGGCAAGGAAAAACTCCCTCAGTGCTGCAGGAGGAGGAAGAAACCTTAGGAGGACCAAGACTCACATTAAAGGGGGGACCATCCTACCACTGGTCAAATGGCTTTTAAATTAATTTTAAAAAGTCTTTCATACATCCACATAGGTTTTATATATTCAGGTGTATAGCAGCTCCACTAATGGCTTATAGAGTAAGATGGATGATGAGCAGCTGATCTGTGGTGGTTGATGGAGAAGAGCTGACTTCAGAAACTTCCAGTCTGGCCAGACAGAGGACATGATAGCCTGAGGGTCCAACATCCCTCGGTATCGGGTCAGACAGGTGGGCAGTCAGTAACTCGGAGGAAAGCAGAGAGATGGAATTAGTTTTGACTGGATTTATGTAAAACAGAGAATATAAAACATTATCAGAGTGTGGCAAATCACTCCGGCAGAACTGAATAAAACAGCCTAATTAAAGGCAGCGAGCCAGAAGGTAACATAGACATGAAGGCTCCCTGAAACACTGGCATCCACCCACTCCACCGTCCACAAACCTGAGTGACCGTGTGCAGTGGGAGAACAGCAGCACCAGCATCTCAGTTTACCACAATTTCCTCTGTCCATGAACCCCTGAATCTGCAGCCTTATCTAAAGGGAAAAACATTGATTACCAAAAGCTAAACTAAACAAGTAAGTTTTCAGTCTAGACTTAAAGATTGAGACTGTGTCTGAGTCCCGAACATATTCGGGGAGATTATTCCAGAGTTGAGGCGCTTTATAAGAGAAAGCTCTTCCTCCTGCAGAGCTCCTCTGAATTTTAGGAACTACTAATAAACCAGCACCCTGAGATCTGAGTAATCGCGGTGGTTCATAACAGGAGATGAGGTCTTGTAAATACTCAGGAGCGAGCCCGTGTAGGGCTTTATACGTTAACAGGAGAATTTTATAGTCTATGCGGAATTTGACTGGAAGCCAGTGCAGTGCTGATAGTACTGGACTAATATGGTCAAATTTTCTCGTTCTAGTAAGGACCCTGGCTGCAGCATTTTGAACTAGCTGAAGTTTATTTAAGTTACTGCCGGAACATCCAGACAGTAGCGCATTACAATAATCTAGCCTTGAGGTAATAAAGGCATGTACTAATTTTTCTGCATCATGCAGTGATAGGGCATTTCTTAGCTTGGCAATATTACGGAGGTGTAGAAAAGCTGTTCTAGTAACATTAGATATGTGTTTATCGAATGCTAGATCTGAATCTATGATAACTCCAAGGTTTTTAGCTGCTGAACCAGGGGTGGCTGAGAAGTCAGCCAGATTTAGCATTAAGTCTGATAATTTATTTCTAGCAGCTTTGGGGCCTAATAGGAGAACTTCTGTTTTATCACTATTTAATAGGAGGAAGTTGTGCGACATCCATGATTTTACATCTTCTACACAATCCTCGATTTTCTTTAATCTCACTCTGTCATCAGGTTTGGCTGATATGAAGAGCTGCGTGTCATCCGCATAACAATGAAAATTCACATCATGTTTTCTAATAACTTTGCCCAGTGGGAGCATATATAATGTAAATAATAACGGTCCTAATATAGAGCCTTGTGGAATTCCATATCTTACCTTGGTATAACTGGAAGACATATCATTTATCCTCACAAACTGATAGCGATCGGTTAAGTACGATTTAAACCATGCTAAGGCAGTTCCGGTTACACAGACCATGTTCTCTAGTCTTTCTAAAAGGATAGTATGATCTATTGTATCAAAGGCTGCGCTCAGATCGAGAAGTACCAGTAGGGAAACACAGCCTTGGTCGGCGGCTATAAGTAGATCGTTTGTTATTCTAACTAAAGCTGTCTCAGTGCTATGATAAGGCCTAAATCCAGATTGAAATTTTTCATAGATCTGGTTTCTTTGCAGGTAAGAGCAAAGTTGTTGGGCTACAGCTTTTTCTAAAATCTTAGAAATAAACGGTAAGTTTGAAATAGGTCTATAGTTAGACAGTACACTAGGATCAAGATTTGGTTTTAAAGGCTTTGGGTACATGGCCCAGGGTGAGCGATGAGTTTACTATCATTAACAGAGGTTTAATTATATCTGGCAGTACCTGTTTTAGTAATTTTGTGGGAACAGCATCAAGTGTGCAGGTTGTGCTGTTTGAACTCTAGGATTATTTTTATTTATCTCGATCTGTGAGGCCAGATACGCTGAGCGCGCTTTATTAAGTTCTTTTCTATATTTAACAAGACTGTCTTTCCACGCAGAGTGAAACACTTCCAGTTTAGTTGATCGATATTTACGCTCTAAATTTCGTACTAACTGCTTTAAGGTACGAGTTTGATCATTGTACCACGGTGCGAGCTTTTTCTGTCTCTCTATTTTGTGTTTAAGGGGTGCTACAACATCTAAGGTAGAGCGAAAGGTATTTTCTAAACCTTCGGTTAGTTTGTCTAGTTCTACTGGGTCTATAGGAGAATATATTAGAGTTGATAAGTCTGGAAGCTTATCTGTAAATTGTTGGGCTGTAAAAGGCGTAATTGAACGTTTTACAGAGTAGCTAGGGGATGTACATATATTATGACTGAGATGTAATTTAAATGAAATAAGGTAATGATCTGAAATTGCGGAGGTTTGAGAACGAATATTCGGGTTATCTATGCTCACACCCAGGGTCAAAACTAAATCCAGAGTATGATTACAGTAGATTACAGTAGTACAGATTATAACTCAGAAAAGGCTTTCTCTGTGCTGCAGGCCTCCCAGACAGCTTGTTGTCATGTAGATAGAGCATGCTGCTTATTTGGGAGACCTCATAAACCCCAAGATGCTACCATTTGATTCAGGTCTCTTACAGTGAGCTTTGGAGAACTTTTTACTTCTCTTACCATATTTCTCAATGTGTCTGGTGGTAAGATACACTTGCTTCCTCTCCCAGGCTTGTTTGTCACGGTTCCAGATGTTTTAAACTTTGTGATGATTGCTCTGACTGTAGATAAGGGCATCTGCAGGTGAGTGTCTATTTTCTTGTAGCCATTGCCTGATTTATGAAGGTCGACACACATCTGCTTTACTTGAATAGTGTGTTCTCTTGTTTTTCCCATGTTTAAGAGTGAGGAGAGGGTTCTGTGTAACACCATATTTAGGAACTGATGAATTACTAATTAAAGATTCCTAAATACTTTGGTCCAAACTACAGTAGAAATGGCATAAATGGTTCAAATACATTTATTTCCTAGAAAATGTTATGGGTGCCAGTAATTGTGGAGCAAGTAATTTCATAAAAAAAATAATTATTTCATAGTCAGGATTTTTTTTTATTGACTTGAGTTGAAGGTTCTTTTTTCTATTTTTCTCATAGTGAGATTATGCTTCTGCAAAATATATATGTATGTTAAGGCTTTTTAACACATTTTAACTAGGGGGGCATTTTAACTTATGAAGAGCACTGTAACATCACAGTATTTCATAGTATTTTCATGAACACTGGTTTCAGGGAAGGCGGAGACACGTGCTGATGAAGATCAGGTGGTTTATTTACAGAGTGTATAATAAAGAAGTAAACAAAGGTAATCAGGGTAAATACAAACAGGGCAGCATAAACAAAGGACATATCGGAATCAGAGGGCCAGGCAGAAGGCAAAAGAGTATACAAATAAGAACAAAAAGGAGGTTATTAACAAAAAAAAAAACCACGTTGTAACAGAGCTGAAGAATCAGGTAATACTCGGCAACATGGGAGAGGAACAATGGACATTTTATACATGAAGAAACACCTGAGAGTAATCAAGTAATTAGGCAATCAATAGAAAGGCAGGGCAGAGCGCAACAGCGTTGCATGCTCAACAGCGTCATTGTCTGAGGTCTGATAGTGGGTGCAGCTGAATTATGGGAGTTGTAGTGAGGTCTGATAGTGGGTGCAGGTGAATTATGGGAGTTGTAGTGAGGTCTGATAGTGGGTGCAGGTGAATTATGGGAGTTGTAGTGAGGGCTAATAGTGAGTGCAGGTGAATTATGGGAGTTGTAGTGAGGTCTGATCTTGGGTGCAGGTGAATTTTGGGAGTTGGAGTGAGGGCTGATTGTGGGTGCAGGTGAATTATGGGAGTTGGAGTGAGGTCTGATAGTGGGTGCAGCTGAATTATGGGAGTTGTAGTGTGGTCTGATAGTGGGTACAGGTGAATTATGGGAGTTGGAGTGAGGTCTGATCTTGGGTGCAGGTGAATTATGGGAGTTGGAGTGAGGTCTGATAGTGGGTGCAGCTGAATTATGGGAGTTGTAGTGTGGTCTGATAGTGGGTACAGGTGAATTATGGGAGTTGGAGTGAGGTCTGATAGTGGGTACAGGTGAATTATGGGAGTTGTAGTATGGTCTGATAGTGGGTGTAGGTGAATTATGGGAGTTGTAATGAGGTCTGATAGTGGGTGCAGGTGAATTATGGGAGTTGGAGTGAGGTCTGATAGTGGATGCAGGTGAATTATGGGAGTTGGAGTAAGGTCTAATAGCGGTTGAAGGTGAATTATGAGAGTTGTAGTGAGGTCTGATATTGGGTTCAGGTGAATTATGGGAGTTGTAGTGAGGTCTGATAGTGTGTGCCAATGTGCAGTGGATGAGGGTGACAATAGAATAGGACTCTCTTGAGTAGATAAATATAAAGCTGTTGGTGCTAGGTATAAATCCCTCCAGTATTGAGCTGGGGATGAGTGGAACTGATTTCTATGGAATGATAAAGCTCCGTTCAGTACTTTTGGGCCGACTTGGGAATGAGGTGGGGAAGTGCTATATGCAATCAGACCTTCAGAACAGCGTTTCTACAATACCTAGAATTGTTGGGCAACATACTGGAAATGTTTGCTAATGTGGCTATTTTACCTAGACATAATATTTTACCTTACTTAATACTTAAGTGATTACTTACCTCAGGACAGTTTTCAATTCTTTCCAGGCTGATTTCCAGGGTTTTCTTTATATCATGGCTGGTAAAAACATTGAGGTGATTACATCACTGCTTATATTATTCCATCCCTGTTATGCTGCATGTGTATATGTACACTCTCAGGGCTGGAATCCAACATACAGCTTAATGTTCTGTGTTTTCTTTAGAAATGCCTTCAACATTCATAACAATTAATGTCTCATAGCACTGCTGTCTGTTTTAGCAAACCTACAGCTTCTGATTAAAAAGATAATCTGTAATCGAGCTAGCCAGTATGGCAGTATGATATTTTTATTAGAATTTATTTTGCATGGGCATCATCAGGATATTTTTTTAATAAACAATTGTTTTTTATTTATATATTAATTTATTTACTTACAAATATATAGTATCTCCAACATGTGCACTCTTACTTTCATATTTTCATTGGAGAAAGCTCTAAAAATTACATTTGGATGTACCTTAGAGTGGCCAGAGTAAAGCTTATATAGTAGAACAGAATTGTTTGTGTTTTCCAACATGATAATGATCCCAAATACACCTCCAAGATGAGCTGAAAGTGAAGGTGATGGACTAGTGAAGTATGTCTCCAGACCTAAACCCAACTGAGCACCTGTGGGACATGCACCAGCTCTGTGATGTCATCATAGATGAGCATAGAAGATTCCACAATTATCATCTGCTGGATAATAAAAGTTGTCACAGAAAAAATTGAGCACTTGAGCACAATTTGCTCATGTTCAGTGTGAGGTATACTCACATGTGTTGCCAGCTGTTTAGACAGTAATAGCTGTGTGAGGAGTTTTTAGAAGACAGTAAACATATACTACTATACAAGTTATTCCAAATTGTGGACATTGTACACAAAACCTTGTATCTGTATTCTTGCGGAGTTTAACTGTTAGTTGCTAGTTGTCCTTTACACTTTTTGTGTAACAGTGATGTCTGTTACAATCTTTAGCTCAGTGATAAAAAAAAAAAATCCAAGGTTAAGTGAGGTTACAGCATGAAGGTGAGCGAGGGCAGTGCAGCAGGAAAGTAAATGCAAATGGCTCCAAAGCAATCAAGCATTCCTAAAGAGAAAAGGAATCTTAGCATCTCGCAATGCAGATTAAAGGATAACGTGCAGCTTAATAACCAAACCTATTTTATTTTTGTATTTAAGGTTTAACTTGGTCTTGTGGGAACAAAGCATACATGTACAAAAACAACCAATGAACATCACTAATAGATGTCACTGTGCTGGTTAAATTAGTAGATTTTGGGGTTTGATAACGGATGTATAGTGCTGTGCTGGTTAAATTAGTAGTTTCTGGGGTTTGATTACAGACTGATGGGGCTGTGCTGGTTAGATTAGAAGTTTCTTAGGTTTGATTAGTAGTTTCTGGGTTTAATAACAGGTGGATGGTGCTGTGCTGGTTAGATTAGTAGGTTCTGGGGTTTGATAACAGGTGGATGGTGCTGTGCTGGTTAGATTAGTAGTTTCTGGGTTTAATAACAGATGGATGGTGCTGTGCTGGTTAGATTAGTAGTTTCTGGGTTTAATAACAGATGGATGGAGCTGTGTTGGTAAGATTAGTAGGTTTTGGGGTTTGATAACAGATGGATGATGCTGTGCTGGTTAGATTAGTAGGTTCTGGGATTTGATAACAGATGGATGGCATCGTGCTGTTTAGATTAGTAGGTTCTGGGGTTTGATAACAGATGGATGGCATCGTGCTGTTTAGATTAGTAGGTTTTGGGGTTTGATAACAGATGGATGATGCTGTGCTGGTTAGATTAGTAGGTTCTGGGGTTTAATAACGGGTTGACGGTGCTGTGCTGGTTAGATTAGTAGGTTCTGGGGTTTAATAACGGATTGACGGTGCTGTGCTGTCTAGATTAGTAGGTTCTGGGGTTTGATAACAGATGGATGGTGCTGTGCTGGTTAGATTAGTAGGTTCTGGGGTTTAATAACGGGTTGACGGTGCTGTGCTGGTTAGATTAGTAGGTTCTGGGGGTTAATAACGGATTGACGGTGCTGTGCTGTTTAGATTAGTGGTTTCTGGGTTTAATAACAGATGGATGGAGCTGTGCTGGTAAGATTAGTAGGTTTTGGGAGTTGATAAGAGATAGACGGCGCTGTGCTGGTTAGATTAGTATGTTCTGGGGGTTGATAACAGATGGATGGTGCAGTGCTGGTAAGATTAGAATGTTCTGGGGGTTGATAACAGATGGATGGTGCAGTGCTGGTTAGATTAGTAGGTTTTGGGGTTTGATAATAGATGGATGGAGCTGTGCTGTTTAGATTAGTAGGTTTTGGGAGTTGATAAGAGATAGACGGCGCTGTGCTGGTTAGATTAGTAGGCTCTGGGGTTTGATAACAGATGGATGGGACTGTGCTGGTTAGATTAGTAGGTTTTGGGGTTTGATAATAGATGGATGGAGCTGTGCTGTTTAGATTAGTAGGTTCTGTGGTTTGATAACAGATGGATGGCGCTGTGCTGGTTAGATTAGTAGGTTCTGGGGTTTAATAACAGATGGATGGAGCTGTGCTGGTAAGATTAGTAGGTTTTGGGAGTTGATAAGAGATAGACGGCGCTGTGCTGGTAAGATTAGTAGGTTTTGGGAGTTGATAAGAGATAGACGGCGCTGTGCTGGTTAGATTAGTAGGCTCTGGGGTTTGATAACAGATGGATGGCGGTGTGCTGGTTAGATTAGTATGTTCTGGGGGTTGATAACAGATGGATGGCGGTGTGCTGGTAAGATTAGAATGTTCTGGGGGTTGATAAGAGATAGACGGCGCTGTGCTGGTTAGATTAGTAGGTTCTGGGGTTTGATGGTACTGGGGTGATTAGAGTAGTTGAGCTGAATTAGTTTTACTGATTTAATCAGATTAAAGCTAACATTGACAGGTGATGTAACAGTAAGGCTCTGTTTGTGATGAGAATCACCCTGAAGGAATTCTGTGCTCACGGCTGTTGTGCAGACATCTTTATTTAATTTAATTGTAGTCTATTGTTGTGTGTGTTTATAAATAGAGATGGGACCAATCCGATACAATATCAGTATTGCGGCCGATATTGAAGTAATTAACGTATCGGATAACGATCCACTTATCAATCTATCCAGTCCGCAGCTTGAGCTGGACAATAAACCCGCTGTAACGTTAATGCAAAACACATCACTGATCCGGGTTCCGGTTCCACACTTTACCCTAAACCCCCAGCAGCTTCAGTCTGCTGCTCACTGAGTAAACTTTAGCTGTTTGTCTACAAAAATGTTGGTTGTCTGAAGAGTTTTCACTGTTAGCTTAGCTAGCATTGAACCGAGAGCTCCATTCTGGTGTTGTAAAGGTATTAACTACAGACTGGAGTAAAATAAAATCATAATCCACTTATCCTATAAAACCACAGGATCTACAAGCACTAACCAGCACAAACACACCCATCTGCTGGTAAAAACAGTGATTAATGTAGTTAGGAACACAGTTAGCATCGCTAGTTAGCCTTTAGCCATCTCAATTAAGATCTGCAGTCTGTTAGCCTAGCTAGCTTTGGGCCGACAGCTGCATTCTGTCATTGTCAAGGTTAACTAAAGTGAACTATAGTGATAATCCACATCAAATATTAACCAGCACTATGAAAGCAATATGTTATTAAAAAAACACAAAACAGTAATTAATTCAGCTCGGAAATACAGTTAGCATCGCTGGTTAGCCATTAGCCACTAGCCATTGCAGCTAATCTACTACGCTACATGTCAGTCTCCTAAAAAATAACTGACCGGTATGTGTGACTGTTTCCTAAAAGACCTGTGTCATTTAGGCGAATATAGGTGCATCAAACTATATTAAATTAGCCTTGGGATATGGAGGGTAATCCACAAGATGTTGAGCTATTAGATGTTCAGTTAAAAGCCCTTAAAGCACTTTTACATTTTCTTTTTCATTTCATTTATCTTGCAAGATTTAAGCTTACATTTAAGATCAGTAAAGCACTTTAAACACCATCAAATTTCAGTTTGTTACCTTTCTTGTAGAATTTTTATGGAGCTAAATTAGTGCCAAAACTACGGTCTGAAGCGCTGCTACTATGAGCAGGAGGTTGCCGGTTCGAACCCCCGCTCATGCAGCTTTGCCATCAAGCTGCCAGCGTTCAGAGGGAGCAAAATTGGCCCTGCTCCCTCCAGGTGGGTAGATGGTGCAAACAGTGCAAAAAAATAGTCTAGAGCCCTGTATTACATTACTAATATTATTACATATTTAATATTTAACTTTTTTATATTTAATAATTAATTTGAAAGAAAACTATTGTGTGTTTGTAAATAAAATGTGTCAATTAAATGACTCTGGAATGTATTTACATTAAATGCACTTGTGTTTACTTTTCAAAGGACTGTGTGCTCTGTTTCTCATTATGTAACCTTAATCATAGTACTAATAATAAACTAAAAGAGCCCTTTTATCTGGTATCGGCAGTTTTATATCAGAATCTGAAAAAAATGGATCGTTCATCACTATTTATAATTGTAGTACAAATAAAATCTACTGTTCTAAGCACACCTTTTTCTAGATGTCTGAACCTCTAAAATTTCCCTCACAGAAAAAGTTATTACATTTTGAATACACTTTTGAGTACACTGAGTTATGAGAAGATTTTGGGTGTGAAACCTGTTCTTTAAATAAAATATCACTAAAAGATTGGACAAATACATGCAGGGCTTTGTGTGATAGTAATAAATAATTGTCCTCAAAGACCTCATGATTAATCAGCGTAATTATTTTAACTAGTTATTTGTTATGTGATAAATTTATCAAATTTAATGCATTAATGTGACAGCCTAATATACATTTATGATTATTTGTATAATAAAAAAACAGTAAGAACCAACTTTCTAGTTTGCTAGTTCATAACATCAAATAACCAGCACACAAAACACTGGCACACATTTTTTTACAGGAAATAATAATGGTTATGTACTGTTAGTAGAAATCTCCATGCTGGTCTGAGCTGATTTATATGGGTATGCTGGTCTGATGCTGGTTGTAAAGCATACCAGTTCTTAAAACACAAAAACACAACACAGCAAATGCTGGTTTTGCAGGTGATCAGTATATCAGCTTTCATTGTTGAGAATCTGCATACCAGCCCTTACAAACAAAAACACACATATATATAAACCATTTCATCCTTATTTGGTGGAAATTAGTCATTTAATTAGACCTATTTCTATTTTGATTTCCATTTTGCCTTAAGTGAGAAATGGAATGGAGATACAAGGTTTTTGTTGACTGTGGTGTACAAACAGGTTTTTATTGTTTAAAAACATCCATAAATTTGTGATCAGCTGGAGCTTCCCAGCGTGAAGGAAAAGCAGCAACTATTGTTCATCCCCTCCAGGAACTCCTTCAAAATGCTGAGAAATCTATTCCAGGTGACTCTCCCTCATGAAGACACAGAGATTAAAAAAGCAAGAGTGTGCAGATCTGTCCTCAAAGATAAATGTGTTCCACGTGTTCATGTACAGCTTTAATATTGTAAATACTAAATTCACATAAAAAGAAAGAAAACACATTAAGGTAAAAGTGTGTTCAGTGTTTTGACTGGTACTGTATATATATTTACATAGAGTATAAAACTCAGTAGATGGTGCAAACGGTCAATAAATAAATCTAGAGTTAAAAAGTTCAAGATGCAAATGATGATGTTGATTATAAGATAAAGTGAACTATACGTGTACCTATATGTTCATATCTATATGTGCTCATACAGTACAGGCCAAAAGTTTGGATACACCTCTTTTTCAATGCGTTTTCTTTATCTTCATGCCTATTTACATTGTAGACACATGTGAAGTTATGTACTTAAAAAAAGGTGAAATAACTTAAACATTTTTTTATATTCTAGTTTCTTCAAAATAGCCACCCTTTGCTCTGATTACTGCTTTGCACATTCTTGGCATCATTCTCTCAATGAGCTTCAAGAGGTGGCCACCTGAAATGTTTTTCTAACAGTCTTAAAGGAGTTCCCAGAGGTGTTTAGCACTTGTTGCACCTTTGCCTTCACTCTGTGGTCCAGCTCACCCCAAACCCTCTGAATTACATTATCAAATAATGTGTTCATTTAGAGTTAATCTTGTAACAGTGTTAATATGAAAGTTAAACATGTGTGTTGCGGTACAAAAGACATTATACATTATATTGATACTGACCCCTAATAAGAGGAGAGAATGATCTCATGCAAGTTTCTTTTGAGAAATTAATTTTCTTTTTTTTTTTTACACCAAACCTTTCATGTTTTCATGGTGTCAGGTTCTAAACAAGATTTAAAGTTAAAGTGTAAAACCCAATATTTAAATTGGCAGTGTATTAGAATATTATTTTACAGCTGAAGAGCTTTAAATTTCAAATAATGGAGATAAAGCTATTGAAGGGAGTGCTGCTTATTTAATTTTCAGTCATGCATCGACCATAAAACCCGAACACTGTAATCTCTAACATCAGCCTGGCACAGAGGAAAGCGTGCCAGCATGCTCCCGAGCCAATCAGCACATCCATCTCATACGCATATGATGATGCCTTACATCATCGCAAGCTCTCACACCATTACACATTAAACAAGCTGTCGGGTATCATTAGCGTGGGTGAGGGTGAGAGTGGTGGCTGGCATTACACTTGGTATTAACATGTGCTTTTAGTGATTGCATTTGGATTTCACTTAACCACATAAAAAACCCACACGATGCACTGTGAATAGTGCACACACATACATAAAATTTTATGTGCCTTTTTTTTTTTCTTGTCGGAAGCTGGACCATGATACACGCTCGTTGAGCTTTGACACACCCACAAACAACAAACGCGGTGCGACACGAGCGACTCGTCACGTTCCAGTGTTAATGCACTATAGGCGTGTGTATCTGTACTGAAAGCTAGTTTAGCAAGTGAGCTTTCTGTGCCCTGTCCATCTAGGTACACAGTGACCAACGCATCAATAACCACTTCCTCATACACGCAGAGCATGCTTATGACTTTAAGAAGTAAAAAATGGTACAAGTAGCTGTAGAAAAAACAGGCAGTAATAATAACAATAAAAAATATGAATCTCCTCTTACTAACTAATAAAGTGGATCATTCTAATTAAAAGGGTGTAATAGCATTAATGTATTATTAATATAGCAGTCCAAGAATATGGTACTGAATACATAAAAATATATTATTACAATTAGATATTATACAATGGCGTGAAAAAGTATTTGCCTCTCCTACAGGTCTCTTTTGTTTTTACCTTTTTTGTCATACTGATATTTTTAATGATATTTTTAATGATAATTTTATGTATTAAAGTAAAACTAACCAAAACGAATCTAGCCCTGTGTAAAAAAGTGTTTGTCCCCTAAAACGAATAACTTGGTTGTGTCACTCTTTTTGGTCAGCAGTGTTTTTTGCTTTAAACTCTCCCATGGAGACCATTTTTGACCAGTCTTTTTCTTATTAATAAATCATTAACGATGACCTTAACTGAGGCGAGTGAGACCTGCAGTTCTTTAAATTATGTTCTGGGTTCTTTTCTCCTGGATGACTTGTCCATGCTCTTTTGTAATAATTTCGGTAGGCTGGTCACTCATGGGCAGATTCACCAGTGTTCCATGTTTTCTCCATTTGTGAATAATAGCTCTTACTGTGATCTGTGACTTTGTAACCTTTTTCAGACTGAACAATGTCAATTGTTTTCTCATCTGTGTTTTTGATTTTTAGATTTCTTGATTCTACAGGTATTGGGGGCAAACACTTTTTCACACAGGGCTAGATTGGTTTGGATAGTTTTCCTAAACACAGGAAATCATCATTTAAAAAGTGCTTTTTGATATTTATTCAGGTATATTTATCTTTAGTTATTTGATAATTTGAAAAATGTAAATATGACAAAAATGCAAAAACAAAAGAAAGGTGGCTTATAAAAAAAATACTTATTTTACCAGACAAACTTAAATGTATTTTATTGAGATTTTAAGTGATAGACAAACACAAAGTATTGCATAATTGTGAAGTGGAACGAAAATATTATATGGTTTTCAAACTTTTATCAAATAAAAATTTGAAAAGTGTGACATGCGTTCACCCCCCCCCCAACCCCCCCCCCCCCCCATACCTATATACCAGTGGCGGATGCTGGTCTTTCAAGGAGTGGAAGCTCAATTTCTCAATTTGCTACATCTTAAAATGTGTCGGTTTATTTATATATAAATTCTACTCTCTCTGAGATAGTTTCATCAAGAGGCCAATAGTACATTTTATTTGTTACAGCACTTCCAGTCAGCCAGCTCACTTTATCATACCAGGACAGCTGGAAAGATCTGTTATTTTTCCCCACCTTTTACACCAAATTAATCTGAGCAGTTGATCTGCCCTGCTGTTTAACTCTTAAGTTTTCCTTCTCAAGGAAGACTATCAAATGGCTTCGCCAAAATGCAACTCACAACATTAAAACCGTCTGAAATTATGTGCAGCTTGCTACCTAGCTAGCTCACTTGCTGGGACTGGCGCGAGGTTCGTGTGAAGTGTGTCGCCTGTGAGTGCTTTGTGGCGGTGAAGAGGCTTAGCAGCACCCCACCAGGTTTTCTTCCAGGATTGCCCTGTATTAAGCCCCATCCATCTTTTCATCATCTCTGACCATCTTCTCTGTCCCTGCAGAAGAAAAACATCTCCACTGCGTGATGCTGCCACCACCATGTTTCACAGTGGGGATGTTGTGTTCAGGATGATGAGCAGTGTTACTTTTCAGCCACACAGAGCACTTTGTATTTAGGCCATAAGGTCTTATCTGACCACAGAACCTTCTTCCACATGTTTGCTAAACAAACAGCACTTATGTCTTTCTTTCAGCAGTGGCTTTCTTCTTGCTACTCTTCCAGAAAGGCCAGATTTATGAAGTGCAAGATTTATAGCTGTCCTGAAAAAGTTCAAGGGGTATAAATACTTTTGCAAGCCACTGTAGTCCACAAAAACAGGTATTGTGACACGCCTCATCGCTGGACAGTATTAGATTTAAATAGTATTAGTATTAAATATATTAAGCAAATAAATTAAGTAAAATGATTAAATAACTAATACCAAACAATAAGATTTCTTTATAAAAGCAAGACTGATATACATTTATACAATGGTAAAAAGTGGCAAAATAAACAACCTGTCAAAAAAAATGTGTTTTTTATTCAGCTTTTTAAGCTTTTTATTTTGTTTGGTTTTGTCCAAAGATTTTGGTGCAAATTTTACCTACCCAACATAATTTTAATTCAATCTTGCATACACAGAGTGCTTATCAATACCATAACAATGCAATATGTAAAAAAAATATCAGTAGCAATATCAGTTTCTCAGGTTTAACTCAGAGACACATGTGCATGATGAGATGAGGTGTGTGCATGGTGACTTGACGTGTGTGTGTGTGTGTGTGTGTGTGAAAGCTGCATGTATTGTGATGGATCAGGGAGGCAGACACCTCGACTCGTCTCATCTTCTTTATCCAGCGTGTGTTGACTTTGGTGGAGGCAGCTTCACAGTTCAGACTGCATAGCAATAATTACTGCTATAATCATAGAACTGTGTGTGTGTGTGTGTGTGTACACGTGTGAATGTGCATTCCTCTGTCAGTTCAACCTTGTGTGCTTATCTTGTCATTGTACAATTTCAGTACAATGAGTATTTTTTATTTATTTGTGTTTTTTTATGTTATTGGTAGACATGTAGGGATTGTGATGCGTGTACCTGGCAACAGAAGGTCATGTGACGTGATGTGTGACTCTTTAATCTGTTTCTGGATTTTCTCTGCGCCTGTGTGTTTTGGTTTGACACGTTGTGTGTGTGTGTGTGTGTGTGTGTGTGTGTTTGTGTGATCCACAGTGCTTCGCGTTTGGTTAAAAACTGTTTATCACCGGTGTCTGAACTTAAAATTACAGTGAGAAAGAAATGATGCATTATGTGAATGATTATAATGCATATTTCATACCTCCTGCTGCTCTCCATTACAGTGAGGAAGAGAGCCAGACACACCCTTAGATATTCACACTGTGCCACAAAGTTTTAAAGGCTAGTTTATTTTTCTCCAATAGAATATCTGGTCATTTTTGTTATTTGCATGTTTTTTTTTTCAATTAGTGCATTTACATACACTCAAATATCTGATCAGAATTGGATTATTGTAGTTATCTGATTGCTCAAGTGGTCATGTCAACATTGGTCATTGGTCTGATTTCTGATGAAGAGATACTCTAAAAAGGGGAACTGGATTTTAGCTCAGTAATCAGATTTCTCTGTGCATATAAACTCTGAACTAGGGGTGGGAATCCCACGATAGTGCATCCCACGATACTAATCATATCATGTGATACTGTGATTGTGCGATACTCTATATATCACAAGACAGTTCCGAATTTTCCAACCAATATTCTTCACCACAGATTTACCTTATTCTGTTGATTATAGCGCCACCATGTGAAGTAAAGAAGCAGTAACTTTAATAAGTCTAATTGGTGGCGAAGTTCAGAGTGACTATGTTTCAATAAACCCACTATCAGACCTCACTCCAACTCCCATAATTCACCTGCTCCCACTATCAGACCTTACTCCAACTCCCATAATTCACCTGCACCCACTATCAGACCTCACTCCAACTCCCATAATTCACCTGCACCCACTATCAGACCTCACTCCAACTCCCATAATTCACCTGCAGTCACTATCAGACCTCACTCCAACTCCCATAATTCACCTGCACCCACTATCAGACCTCACTCCAACTCCCATAATTCACCTGCACCCACTATCAGACCTCACTCCAACTCCCATAATTCACCTGCACCCACTATCAGACCTCACTCCAACTCCCATAATTCACCTGCACCCACTATCAGACCTCGCTCCAACTCACATAATTCACCTGCACCCACTATCAGACCTTACTACAACTCCCATGATTCACCTGCACCCACTATCAGACCTCATTACAACTCCCATAATTCACCTGCACCCACTATCAGACCTCACTACAACTCCCATAATTCACCTGCACCCACTATCAGACCTCACTCCAACTCGCATAATTCACCTGCACCCACTATCAGACCTCACTACAACTCCCATAATTCACCTGCACCCACTATCAGACCTCACTCCAACTCCCATAATTCACCTGCACCCACTATCAGACCTTACTACAACTCCCATAATTCACCTGCACCCACTATCAGACCTCACTCCAACTCCCATAATTCACCTGCACCCACTATCGTACCTCACTACAACTCCCATAATTCACCTGCACCCATTATCAGACCTCACTCCAACTCCCATAATTCACCTGCACCCACTATCAGACCTCACTACAACTCCCATAATTCACCTGCACCCACTATCAGACCTCACTACAACTCCCATAATTCACCTGCACCCACTATCAGACCTCACTCCAACTCCCATAATTCACCTGCACCCACAATCAGCCCTCACTCCAACTCCCAAAATTCACCTGCACCCAAGATCAGACCTCACTACAACTCCCATAATTCACCTGCACCCAAGATCAGACCTCACTACAACTCCCATAATTCACCTGCACCCGCTATCAGACCTCACTACAACTCCCATAATTCACCTGCACCCAAGATCAGACCTCACTACAACTCCCATAATTCACCTGCACCCACTATCGTACCTCACTCCAACTCCCATAATTCACCTGTACCCACTAGCAGACCTCACTCCAACTCCCATAATTCACCTGCACCCCCTTGTTATACCTCACTACTTACACGTTAGTGAGTTCAGGATATTGGATGATCACCGCCGCACCTCACCCCCAACCATACTGTATTTCCTACACCTACAAAATAAAGGTAAATACCTTTAATAACATGCTGTTGTACATTACAGGTGTTTTTACACCTGGACGTTTTAGTCCAGTAAAAACGGACTGGGTAATTTTTCTATTATGGTTTGGGCAGGTATAAATTCAGTAAACGCACCTGTGTGTGAACTGACTCTGGTGAGAGGAGGTGGTCTCGGTCCAGTACTAGACACACTGTACTGAAATTGCAGCTTTGTTAAGTTATCATTGGGCCACACATAGATGCACATATGGACAGGGATGGTGCATAAAGTCTCTAAGTCAGGAAAACAAGAATGCTATTAATGTTTAATGTTGAAACAGTTTCAAAGGTACATACATTTCTGTATATATTTTTGCCTGACAGGGACTCCCATTGATTCTTCATTGGCCCACACCCTTTCATCTCTCTGGAATTCTGTGGTTACACATAGCTGTATAATGATTATAGTCAGGCTGATATTTTATAGAGATCATTTATGGATTGAGCAACAGAATGAGAATTGTAGGAACATGCTGTAAGTTTGTTTATATATTATTTATTTATATGAAACTATAAAGAGCCCTGTTTTAACCTGACAAAACGAGATTGATGAAGCTTTTGGTTAATAAAGGTGTATCTCTTTTTAAGTAATCAATGAAAGACAAAACAAATAATTCCCAAAATATACAAAAAGAAATCAAAGCGAAAAAAAGACACAAAATTACCAAAACAAACAGTTCTGTGACCTTAAACTCACTTAACCTGTAATAGCACAGCATGCCAGCAGTGGTACCCAGTTTAGACAATAAAATAACTTGTTCAAAAGAACAAAACTCATAAAGTATCTTGTTTAGATACTCATCAGTGTTCAGATCTGGATGTCTGTCTGGAAGGGGTTTAGATTCTGTATGACCATATTTTTAGTTGTTTGACTCTAAAGCTGTTAATCTAGAGGTTGATATCAGTAATTAAAATAATAAATAGTTATCTGTCTTCTCTGATTTTAAACTCAAATAAATTCAGTGAACAGCAGATTTATGTACGTTGCAAAATGCAGTGTCTGTTTTTTTTAATGCATTATTATATTCTACACTGTAAAACATTTTAGCAGCTTCAACTTAAAAACATATGTTTTAAATTAAATTGGATTTACTATTTACTTCAGCTCACACATTTAAGTACAGCTAACTTCTTTAAATTCACTTGTTCCAGTAATTTAATTAACATAGTTACTTAATTTCCTGCTAGGACAGATTCTTGCATAGTTTTGTAAGTAAAATGTTGAATGTGATGTTGAGTTTTTAAAAGTGAAACTTATTTTTGCAACAAATGGTAACTTGCTCTGATAACCTTTAACACTGAGGCTGGCCATTCAACCATTGCATAAAACATAACAGAATACACTAGAGAAGGTAGACTGGGGGCACTACTACACACTGATGGTGAGTGAATGGAAGAGGAAGACACTGTGCACATTAAAGTTAGAAGGAACATGCGGGAATGGTGTGAGTTCATTTAACAAAAATAAGAGTTCAAAGGGTGACAACTAATAAGCTCTAGTTGAAATTAGAAAACTCAATTTTGATTGAGTGGAGATAAATAAAACATTAAGTTATCATAAGTTATTGCTCAAATATTTTTTGCAGTGTAGTTATCAAGTGGTCTCCCAATACTATGTGTTATTTTTTGATTAATTATTTAGAATCAGACTCTGTAAGTTTGTTGGATTGTTGTTGGACGGTTGTTGCATTTTTATGCATTTATTTTGGTTATAGAATTAATAGCAAGTGCTTGGTAAAACTTGATAGATTGGCTATGTGTAATTGTGCATATGTGAGTATGTTTGTGTGTGTGTGACAAAAGTGCAGTTCTGTGGAAAAATGTCATCTGATTGCACAGTTTGTCTCATGCAATTCTTTTTTTTCTGTCTGTACAGACCCGTCTATCTCTAAAAGACAAAACAAACCCCCGTATAATGCCTAGGCCACACCCCCATCCCCCCAGGCTTCTCACCTTCTTTCTCCTCCACTTCTTTCCATCTTTTTCTTCCCTTTTTTTCTGTCTACCATCTCTGAGCGCTATCTCTGCTGCATGTTGACATTCCTAGCTTTAAGATCACGTGTGCAGGTCGGAGGAGACTGTCTCCAGTGTTTAGGCAGTTTGACTGTTAGATAGTTTAGAAATTGCAGCAGGACCGGCAGGTAGATATAGACAAAGCAGATAGGCAGGGTCTGGGGATATGCCCAGGAACATTTAAGATACACTGTCATACAAGATAGCACAGTACAATAGGTAAAGAAACATGAGTCAATGGACATAGGGTTGGGTTGTGTAACTGTAATACCATATTACATTTTTGACAGTATTTTCAAATGAGGATGGTATGTAAAATCATCTACACGTCTAATGGGTTGAATAAAATTGCATGCCACACTGTGCAATTATCTTTCTTTTTCATTCACAATTACTTGCTACTTTGTGTTGGTCAATCACATATACTCCTAAAAAAATACATTTACATTTGTCTGTGCAACATGAAAAAATAACACAGTTTAACGGGTATGAATACATTTTCAAAGCAAGCACTGTATGTGTATTTAAGATGGCCACAGGAAGAAAAGAAATATCCTGGCCAAGTAGTCATTTATTTTAATTTTGGGTTTCAGATATTTAGCTTCATTCAACCCTATTTATTCTCGGGTTAGTAATTCTTCTCTCAGTCTGTTCTCTATCTTTAATAAAAGAAAAAGAAGGCATAATATGTAGAGATGATATTTAGAGATATGCTTCAAAATCCCGGCTTTTAAACCATTAACAGGACAGTGAGTTTTTAGCTTTGAAGCTTTATCTTCTAAATGTGAGAAATTTGAACCTCAGTTGATTGCAACACAGTCTGCAATGAGGTGTTTAGTCTGCTAAACTAACTAACTTAACTAGCTAACTAACACCAGTTTGTCAAAAATTGTCTAAAATTCTGTTTGTCTGGATATATTTTAGTGCAAAAAACAGCACATTTACTTGTAATATGAGTAAAGCCAGAGTGCTGAGGGATAGGAGTACAGCTGCATTGTTTAATTGGTTTATTCAGTTTAATTAAGCACCAGCAGAAGATTCACGTGAAAGAATAGCAGGATGCCAGCCAGCCTGCAGCAGTTTTGGTCAGTAACTATGTCAGCTAGTAACATTTAGCTGTTGGTTTGAGTAAAATGTTGGAGATGTGGAGTCAAGCTGTGAGGCTTCTATCATACAATTGATTTTCAGTCAAGCACCTGCACTGGTTTTAGATGAGAGCAGTGGGGGTTTATCACCTGAAGACCAGGCTGCAGAATCTCACTTGTGTTTTCCAGAAACATGCTAAACTTCAGCAGATAACCCAAAAAGCTGCTTCATTTGTACACATAGACACAAGATTTTATTGTTTTTACATGGTACAGTTAGCCTACCTCAGCTGCTTTGAGCTTTTTGATATAAATTTGTAAACAAGCAAACTTTTTGTTTAAGCAAAGGATGCTCAGGATTTTTTCTATTGCGTGCTCTCTCTCTCTCTCTCTCATCACACATTAACAACGCATTGGCAGTGAAAATCCGTGTCACAATTTGTTTAGTGTACTTTTTTAGTCCTAATTTAATTTTTGTTAAATGATTAAATTAAAGGGCACACAGCATTCACTTAGTCTGTGGTTTTGAAAACACACAAGACATCAGAAGATTCAAAAATACAGAAAAACACTGTGCCCCATAACAGCGCTGAGAAACACATTTTATGTAATCACTAGGCTAAGCTACAAATGCTTATAAAGCTTATAAGTATTTAAAATAATAATAATCATTAAGCATTATAGAAATAGGGATAACAAATGTAGTGTTCAAAATGCCTTATATTTCAAAAGAGAACTTAGGCTTTAGTACATGTACAGACTTTAGTGTTCGAAGGTCAAGTTTTACAAGTGATGATTTCTGAAATGCCTACCCAGCTAACTCACAACCAGAGATGGGATAGATCCAATATTTGAAGAGGAATTAGTGTCAAATTGAAATGCGAATGCTATTGTGAAAAACATGTATTGCAATGTTTATATTTGTCAGCACCTCATCATTAGGTAACACTGCCTCTCGGTCAAAAGAATACCTTTTGCATCTGTTCAGAATTATAGTTAGGGTTGTACAATATCAATATTATATAGTTGTAGCATTGAAATTTCATTACTTCTCATCCAACAGTGACTGACCATACAAATGCACATCTGAAAGAATGGCATTTACTGTATAGTAAACTGTTAGGGAACAACCAAACAAACAATCTTTAATTTGTGCCTCTCTGAGGACATCTGACACAATATGAACTACTTAGGGAATAAAATGTACTGTTAAAACAGCACTACAAAATGGCTAACAAACTATATAATGAACTATTTCTGTAACAGGGAGGGATTCTGTACAAAGCTATGGCATACAGCAACTCAGTGGGGCTTGGTGTTGAACTTGCTCGGTCACAGGAAGCTGCAGTACCTCCTCCAGCTGCTAGATGGAACTCTAACTCTAGAACAGCTGCAAACACATTAGTCAGGGCTACACGCTCAGCTCTGCTCGCTTAAAGTTTGGTTTTATTTAGCAGATTCTGAAGTTCGTATGTATGACTAACACAGAGATTTTAAACCCACTAACTGGATAGTACTGCTCCCCAGGGTGCAGCTCAAACAGTGAGTAGCAGAGCTAACAAATACCACTAACCACACACCAGCAAACATGAGGCTGAAGTTGGAGCTGCGAATATCAAACCAATTTCAGCCTCGTCCAGAAAACACTGCAGACCACATTTAACCTCCATCAACAGTAAGCAGCAGCAGAAACACAGAGATAAAGAAATCACTTTTTTCATCAATCAAATTATTTGTGGTGCTGGATGGATTAAAGAATCGGATCTCACGCAAGTTTATATGCGTTTTAAAAGCAGATGAGTGAATGCTTTGGATGTATTGTATATTTTAGAATATAGTATGGTTAACATTAGCATTACTTTGTCACAATATCATCACAATGTAACCACATTTGCTGGGTATAAGATGAGTAGCTATTTGGCCTGAGTGAGTGAGTAAGTGAGTGAGTGAGAACAAGTGTGCATGTGTTGGAATTTTAATGTGCAATGTGAGAATCTCTGGCTAGTATCCTAGTCTCTTAGACAGCCACTGATTGCAGAGACAAGAGTAAAGACATCCTTTGATTGCTGAAACGAAAGGTAACACTAATCAGGCCTGTATCTGTTCATGTGTCATTGTAAATATGCCTTCTGTGATTATACTGACCTCAGTGATCATTATAGTGATTTATAGATCCAACAAACAGAATTTGAGTTAAGATCATTTATATCTCAGCAGTGAAGAAAAAACTGATGTAAGAAAAAAGAGAGAAAGGTTTCAAACTTTTTTAAACTTGTTTTTTAAACTAATGTGATCTGTAAGTGGTCCTTGCAGATTGAGAAATTTTGAAGGCTTCTGTTTCTCAATTTATCACATTCTGTGCTTCTTTTCTAATTAGTAACAATACCAATTGTTTTTAAAGTTCTAAAGGGAAGGGATGAAGCTGAAATTAGCATTTATTTTATTTATCCCTTCCACCTTAAATGCTGCAGTCTCTAAACTGTTGCACCATTTAAAGTGGCTAACTAAATATCAGTCCCTTTTATGCAAATTATGAAGAAAATGGCAGTAAAACATTGAACCTACACATTAAACTATGTTAATATATCCTGGGGTTATTGTAATTTGTAACAAGAAAATACTTAAATTTGTGTTGTTGTTTTTTTGTCACTGCCACCATCTTACCAGTGATTTTATAGTCCTCTGTTTGGAGTGTGCTTCTAAAAAAGGGTAGTTGTTGAAGGGTCATGTAGTCCTTCCCCTATCTCTCCACCCTAACATCTTATTCCTAGGTGTACACACACAAAATATAGGGGTATGTCTATGGTAGAGCCAAGGGTTGATATATCCCTGCATCTGTGTTACTGAAAATAATAAAATACTCCTTATCATCATATGACTTCATTTGACTTTGAAAGAAAATATTTTTTTGTTTAAGAATTACAAAAAAAATCTAACCCAGCAGCGAGACCTGCTGAATTAGAATGGAAACATGGTTACACCCTTGTGTGTACTAGTGTTTAAAATGTGCCTTATAATCCGGTGCACTTTATGTATGAAAATAGACCAGGAAAAAGACGTTTATTATTAGTTTGCCTTATGATAAGGTGCGACTTATAGTCTGTAAAACACGGTAAAAGAAAAAAAGGTTTAAAAAATAAACATTAAATCTGTGATTTACATAGGAGTCTGAATTACTCTTAATGACTGTTTGAAGCCACATGAATGACTACGTCCACTTTACTGCAATATCCATGATGATACACGAGATTACCTTTGGGACTGATGTAAAATGATGTGTTTATGTGCTTATTTCCAGGGTGGTAAGTCAGTAGAGTGTGGTGGGCGAGACTGCAGCACGTGCCAGTGTTTCCCAGCCAAAGGAGCCAGGGTAAGCCCTTTGTGTCTCACACACATCTCATAATTATATCACCATAAGGTTTTTTTTTTTTTACTTTACAATACATAGCTGTCTAGTTGCATAGCTGTGTCCACACCCATCAGTTAGGCTAGCACTATGCTGATATGGCTTTGCTTTGTTAAACAGTTCTTTGGATTGGTGGGTTGGTTATTTTTCAACTAAATGTTGTATGGTGTAAGTAAGGTATAAACAGCACCAAAATGATGATTTCATTTATACAATACTGTATATAAAATCTTTATAAAAAATATTTTCTTTTGACTGTATTTGTAACCTGCATGAAGCTTAACAAACATTGTTTTGCTCCATGGTGTGTAGAATTGCCCAGCTTTTTTTTTTTTTTTAAATAAGGCCCTGCAACCAGTGGCCCTACCTACAATGCAAGACCATGGTTGTCCACATCTTCATCTGGACATGCAGTAAAAACAGAGTGATTGAGCAGCTGAACTACACATTACCAGAGCGCGTGGATAAATAAACAAAAGAAAGTTAAATAGGAAACAGGAAAGTTTGCTCTATATACAGTTGCAAGAAAAGGTATGTGAACCCTGTGGGATTACTTGGATTTCTGCATAAATTGGTCATTAAATGTGTTCTGATCTTCATCTAAATTACAACAATAGACAAACACAGTCTGCAGCAATGATTTTTTTTTGTGGACAGCAATGGCTTCCTCACTGATGTCCTCCCATGAACTCCATTCTTGTTTAATGTTCTTCTTATTGTTCTTTTGTCAACAAAAATGTTGGCATGTGCCAGAGATTTCTGTAAGTCTTTAGCTGACACTGACAGGGGTGTCCAAACTTTTTTGTTGGGGGCCAGAAGGAGATATATATGTAAAGTCACAGGCCAAAGACTCTATAATAAAACAAATAATAAAATATACCACTTTAAATAATACATTTTCCTGATTACTTTCATTTACACACCATTTTACTTGACTTCCTATCTTTATCTTTGACAGTGTTGTGTAAACTAAGATTTTTCAAATTGATGTTTCATTTTATGATGTTTCTTAATATTAAACTCCTTAATTACGGCAACTTTTAGACTCTTTGGCCCGTTTTTCTGCGCTAAAACTGCGCACTCTCTCCGCTTTTAGACTCTTTGGCTTGTTTTTGCGCTAGAAATGCTCACCCTGTCCGCTTTTAGACTCTTTGGCCGTTTTTTTGCGCTAGAAATGCGCACTCTCTCCGCTTTTAGACTCTTTGGCCCGTTTTTCTGTGCTAGAAATGCGCACTCTGTCTGCTTTTAGACTCTTTGGCCCTTTTTCTGCGCTAAAACTTCACTCTCTCCGCTTTTAGACTCTTTGGCCCGTTTCTAACACCTAGCGTTCAAACTTTGAATCTCACATTACAAAAACTATTTCTAAAATACCTCGCGTGCCGCTCCAAAAAAGGAAATGGAACGCAAATGGCCCGCGGGCCGTAGTTTGGACACCGCTGCTCTTGGATTCTTCTTCACCTCATTGATCATACTACCGTTTGGCTTACCATGGACACATGAACATCAAGTCTTTTAGAGATACTTTTGTAGCCCTTTCCAGCTTTATGCCATTCAACAATTCTTGAACGTAGGTCTTCTGAGAGCTTTTTTGTGCGAGGCAAGATTCACATCAAGCAATGCTTCTTAAGAACAGCAAACTCAAAACTGGTGTGTGTTTTTTTATAGGGCAGGGCAGCTTTAACCAACGCATCCAGTCTAATCACATCCTGGCTCCAATAAGCTTTTAGAAAAGTCATTAGTCAAGGGTTTTACATACTTTTCTCCCCCTCACTGTGAATGTTACCATGTTTGTTCAATAAAACCATGCAAACATATAATGATTTGTGTGGTATTAGTTTAAGCAGACTGTGTTTGTCTATTGTTGTGATTTAGATGAAGAATCGAACACATTTAATGACCAATTTATGCAGAAATCCAAGTAATGCCAAAGGGATTTTTTGCAACTGGGGACTGAGATGGCCATTTCAGAACGTTGTACTTGTTCCTTTGCATGAATGTCTTAGTAGATTAGTTGAACGATGTACAGGGACACCATCTGCATCAAGATGATGATGTAGGTCTTAGGAGCCAAACAAATTTTGTGTTCCAATAATTTGTGGTAAATGTATTCAAATCAATAAAACAGTGCCTAAAAATGGTGCCCAAATGTACTCAAATACCATTGTGTTTGTCGGCTGTATTATATATTTAAATGAAATCGCTGATCTGAAAAAACAATGATTTATAAAGGAAAATCATGAAAAATAATCAGGGGTGCCCAAATTTTTCATACCACTGTATTAGCCAGTCACACATCTTGTTCATTTCCAGCTGAATGAATAAATGTGCCTTTACATTCAGCAAAAAAATATCGCCCAGCCATATGTAGTAGCAAAATTTAGACGTTTTTCCGGATGCAGTAAACACAGCAGCAAGTATCGGTTTAAAGTATTGGCTTTCTTGCCTGATGCTGATGATAAAATATATATATCATCTGATTTTGATATAGTTCCAATATCCTCATGCACATAAACCATTTTATAATTTAGTGCCGAGACATGCTGTATCTGCTTTTAAGCCTCTACTGTGTTGACACTGCAAAACACAGATGAACAAGTACAGAACATACCTGGTCACAGTTCCTGCTGCAGAGGAGCTAATTATCTGTTGAAAGGAAGGGGGTTCACTTTTCTTTCACCTTTTTACACAAAGGGATTGGATGGTGAATATTATCTTACGTAAAATGTCTATCCTGTAATGCTTTTAATTCCGTTTAAAAAGGGATGTACACACACACAAACACACAGTGTATGTACACAAACACACACGTCTGGTACTGTGTCTGCAGTTCTTTGGCACACTGACCCAGTTTAGGACCAGTAAGCATGCTCGTACGTGCTGCTACCTGCTCTCCCTGTAGGCGTGTTCCAAACCTCCCCACAATGCATCAGCAACGTTTCTTCAACCGCGGACCAGAGCGTAGGTTCAGCTGAGGCGAGAGGATTAGATGTAATAATGAGTTTCCAGCAACTGCTGTACTTCAGCTGAGGAATGTTGGCATGTGAGAGTGTATGAGGGGGCGTGGCTGCACCAGGTGTGCCTTCAACATCCCAGTGGTATTTCTGGAGCATCATTTATTTGCCAGTTTAGTGTCTTGTCACTCATCTGTGTGGCTCCTTAAATAGACAGGAAAAACTCTCAGGATACATTTATTTTTCCCACCAGGTGGATTTTTTTCGTATTTGAGTAAAGATGCTTTGGGCACTGGTGAAGGTTTCAGTGTTGAACGCTGTGAATTATGAGCCGAGAACAGTTTATGCCCCTGACAACAGCTGTCGTGTCCAGTGTATTAAAGTGCTAAAAAAAACTGCCTAAGGAAAAGACTTGTGTAGTGCTGAAGAAGAAAGTCTAATGGATTAGACAAGGTTAGCGCTGGACAATAATTTAATTTCTATTTATCCCTATTAACATTATTGTATTTTTAGATTACTCAGAACCCAATGGCGTCAAAATAGGGTAAAATGTGTTGAGAACCAAAAGCATAATCCATAACCAAGAAATTTTAATTTGAAAACAAGGGGACTAATTTTGATATCAAGAATATTAAAATTATGTTTGTAAACAGAATATTTAATATTGAATAGAGAGTTCAATATTACGTTTTGTAACTTGCATTTAGTTTTGAGTCTGTTTTTAAGAGTAGTTGGTCATTGGCTGCTGGAAATAAACCCCACCCATGCAGATCATTGCACTCACTCACGTCAGCAAAAGCCCGCGACCTATGGCTTGTGGAAAATGGCGAGACATTCTGAACTGTCACAGTATGGGGGTTCACAGGACCGAACTATAGATCACAGGCGAGCTGCACCCTGAAAACTGTACACAGCTGCACAGGGCCAAATGGTTACTAACGCTGTGCCGCTGTGCTCCTGGCTGGTTCTGACCCATTAGCTTAACCATACCACCAGGTCTTACAGCGGCGCTAAGGACACAGCCCAGCCCGGCTCGGCTAGCCATAGACAGATCTCTCTACACCGCCCTGCTGAGCGGCTGAGCGCCCCCTGGGTGTGGATAGCTAACCGCGCAGACTCAGTTCGGTCTGCATCTAAACAATTATTTACTTTAAGTGCACTGAGAAGGAATAGCAATATTACACAGTGGTAAATTCTCCACCCTCCCAACTTTTTTTGGAATGTTTAGCAGGTCCAAAATGCAGGAAGGAATGTCTATTAACAAGAATTCAAAGAGACTTCAGTGTCTTTTACATCACATCTGGTACATAAGGTGGAACGAAATTGTGTTCTCCATTTCCACCCAAAAGGGCAGTTATTACAAAAGGATAGAATATAATAAAATAAAATATAAAGTAAAAAATAAAATTAGTAGTCATGAATATAAGAATTAAAATAAGAAAATTAGAAAATGGTAGCAGCAACATAAATCGTGGTATAAGGAGTGAAAAAGCTACTTTTCTGTAGCAATATGGATGAGTTTTAATGACTAGCAGTACCATAGTAACGAATGAAGACATGTAATAAATGCCTGTTTATAAGTCTGTGTGCGTGTGTGTGTGTGTTTGGGTATGCCCTTGTAGAATGTCGGTCAGCTTTAATGATATGTTTTAAGGTGAGAGTGATATATTTACGACGACCTTGTTAAGGTGCTGAAGCCCAATTATGGTGAGGATCACAGTTAATAGCAGGCCCACAGGTGCCTGGAGAAACACGTGTGCACAAGTATGTGCAGCATTTATTAAACTTGTCACTCATGCTGGTGATGAGCATGTAAATAAATACATTTACACTTAGTTAGACATATTTTAAGAAGAAGAAGGACCAGGTAACCTAACTCTTGTCATTTGTGGTGCACACATTAGGGATGAGATAAAATATCAATATGGTGCTATATATCATATTGATTTGTTTACAGTATGTTTCAAATGTTGATATTTAATATGTTTTTAGTTAATTAATTATTTCATATTGTTTTAGATGATTAAATTATTAATTACAGGGTAAATGAAGTTTTTCTCAGTCGCCCTTGTAATCTGTAATCTGTAATTTAATAAATACCCTTGCAGATTCAGGAGCCCTCTGCCTGTGCCCATCAGAGAGTCAGTCTCTCCTTACAGCAAATTCTGGGAACAGGCCCCAGGTAGAGTGCAAGAGGCAGGCTAGTTGCTAGCTGCTCGATGGCAATAGCTGTAGACATGTAGGTGTATCATGATGGAGCAGTGAGAAAACATCATCCCATAGAACAGAACTCTCAAAAGAGAGAAAAGTCGCACACAGGTAACCCACGGACAAGCCTTATCTGAATGGAGAGAGCTAAAAGGCTGATGGTAAGAAACACTGGGATGACTTCTCTCTTTCTGTGCATGTTTGTGGTTTTACTGTGGGAGTCATCGTTTGTAAAGGTGTGTGTTTGTCTAATTTTATGAATGTGGTCTGTTGATAAATAGCTATGTGTGTAGTGGGGATGTTCATTTAGCTCACTGTTTGGCTAACTTGCTTCAGAAGCAGTTTAGTCCATATTTGTATATTTACTTTACTAAATAACTCATTATTTGGTGCAGATTTGGTTTGAAGTGCATTTTGAGCTGCAGAAATCTGAAACCGGTAAAAGTTCTAGTAGAAGACTAGTGTTTACTGAATGACCCTAGAATGGTTAGTTTTTTCTAATTATATTATAGTCATGATTATATGCTGCATTCTTCAGTCTGCTGTGCTCAAACAATCAGGTGGGACTAGCAGGAGGAACTCGAGGAACAGCATCACGACAGTGAGCATTTACTCACAGCCTGTAGGAGGAGCTTTGTAAGAAAACCAACCAAGGGTTGCCTAGTTTGCGGTTTTATGTATTTTTTTTCTGTAAGCTTATGTTACACAGTTCTAATTTATAGTAATTTATGGCTATTTCATAACATTGGAATAAAAAGAGCCACACTTGGAAGAGCTGCTGTCATTGTATGTGTGTTAAAGAGACAGCCCTGCACTTTGTTGTATCCTCCTCAGTAACACAGAAGTGTGAAGTATCATCGAGAATTGTCTTGTGATTCATCAAGTATAATAGAATCACAGTATCACAGTGATGTTGTTATCATGGGCAAAATATTGATATTGAGATATATCGCATTATATTGTCGATACAGTACCAGTCAGGTTTTCTTTGTAGATTTAATACTTAAGTCATCCAAACTATGAAGAAAAATTTGGATTATTTAGCAAAGTAAAAAGTGTTAAACAAACCAAAATATGTTTTAGATTTTAGATTCTTCCAAATTGCACCTTTAGCTTAGATGACAGCTTCACACATCTTTGCATTTTCTCAGTCAGTTTTAGAGGTAGAGTCACCTGGAATGGCTTTCAGTTAACAGCTGTGCTGAAAACGTCAAGAGTTAATAAGTTGAATTTCTTGCCTCTTAGTTTGAGAGCATCAGTTGTAAAGTTGGTATACAGTGAATAGTTCTATTTGAATAATGTTCTAATTATTATATTAATGTTCTATGTTCATTTTATGGCAAGAACTACTCAAATACAGTAAGCAAAGAAAAAAATATTATATGAAATGAAGATCAGTCAATCTAAAATATTTCAAGAACTTAAGGTTTATCTCTGTTGCACAGGGTAAGTCCATCAGTGCTAAAAGTATTTTGATTTGTTTAACACAATTACGTATGTGTTCCTTCATATTCTGGAGAACCTCAGTATTCATTTACAATGTAGAAAAAAGAAGAAAGTATCCAAACTTTGGAATGGAACTGTATTTTAAAAGTTAATATAAATGTATAAATGTAATATATGTATGTCTGTTTGCCATCCATTCCACAGACTAGTTGTCACAATGCTTACTGTTCTGAGCAGAGAGATAGAGAGAGATAGAGAGAGATAGGGAGAGATAGGGAGAGATAGAGAGAGAGAGAGAGAGAGAGAGAGAGAGAGAGAGAGAGAGAGAGAGAGAGAGAGAGAGAGAGAGATGCTGTTAGACAGGGCATACTGTCAGTGGTTGTGACAGGAAATGATCAGTCATTTCTTAAGGGATGAAGAATCTCAGTACTGTCTGCTATGCTGTGGGAGGATGAGTTTGCGTCATTTTCATTAAAAAGACCAAGAACAACAAACAAAGTCATGCCAGCATGTTGACCATCCATAATTAAACACTGCTCATAAGACTTACAGTAGTTTTTTTTTTTTTGTAGGGCGCTCAATATTTGTAAACTTTAGCTTTCTCTTTATTAGAGTGGTCAATATTAATGTGTTAACATATGCAAATGAATCACATGACAAAATGTACAGAGCTTGGTTAGACAGACTTATTCAGCAATATAGCACAGTGTTGCTTTTTTCGGGTTTAGAAGGTAGATTACTCACAGAACAATCACTGGTCATCCACAAACACACCAAGCCTTTTCACCAGGAAAAAACCCACAACCAGACTGTCTGCATTCCACATGCCAGGAAATGCACAGAAAAGTAAAGTATAGGTATAAGAAAAAGAAAAGAGATAAAGACATGCAGGGTTGTTGTTGTATAACTCCAGGCTTGGCTTTCTCCTCAGTCCTGTGCTCTCATTGGCTGTGGCTAGAAGTCACGACTAGGTGTGTAACTGTATGGGAGCTAAGCGTGTGCCATATCGTATCGTACACAATAATATCGGCAACATTTTTCAATATTGTGAATGATATTATACCCTGAAATATCAAATACCCTGACCAGTATCAAATATGAAAAAATCTTTTTTTAATGTCTCAGTTAGGGGTGTGCCAAATCATATCGTATGCAATAATAAAATTACATTTTCATTTTGTTGCAGTAGTTAATTTTTTTTTTATCCAGTGTTTTGTCATATCACCAACAGTATTGTTATTGTGAAAATACTATGAAATATTGTGATATTTAGGTCTATATCACCCATAATGGGGGCAACGGTTCGCGCAATCGCACTGAGAATGCACGGCAGTCTTTAGGTACGTGTGAAAAGCAGCGAACATAATGCAGAAAAAATGTCATGTGGGGGCGGGGCAGATTACGGCGGAAGTTGGGGTCAAACTTGGTGACATAATTAATTGCATAAAAAAAAGAACACATTACTGATTACAAATTAATTGTTTGCATTAACGCTTTAATGCTGATAGCCCTAATAAAAATATGAGCTATGTGAGAGTATTGTGTTTAACTACCTCAGGATACATGCATCAGAATACATGCATAATAGCATTCTATAAGCTGCACAACTCTCTGTTCAAAACAAGTTAACAGAGGGAAACCCAGCTTAACACTATTTTTTACCCACCGTACCAAAATCATACAGAACCGTGGGGTTTATACGGGGTGTAAACCGAACTGTGAATTCTGGTTACCATTACACCCCTAGTCATAACATCTTTCTCACTACCGGATTTAGAGCTGTTTACAGGTAAAGATATTTTTTCACCCATTAGATTTTTGTTTGGGGCTTGTATGTCATCGATAATCACTAGATGAGCTCTCGGATCTTGCCTTTCAGCAGTTCACATACAGCAACCTGTGAATCCCTAGAGAACACTGATTTACCAAAACCAGTCAGTGACTCTACATTCAATGCTAAAATCCAGTAGTGTGAACCTGGAATTATTTCTGCCACATTAACTGTGTGTGTGAATTTTTAGCCTGTAGGTATTATTTGAACAGCTGCATTTTGTTGTGGCTTTCCCAAAACTATGGAGAGAGAGAAAGAGAGGCAGACAGACAGAGCGAGAGAGAAGCTGTGGGTGCGGGAATCCACAGAGTCTTTAGTAATTATCACACTGCTCTGCTCTCTCTGAAAACCTGCACACACACTGATCATTTCCTGTCACAACCACTGACAGTATGCCCTGTCTAACAGCATCTCTCTTTCTCTCTCTCTCTATCTCTCCGCTCAGTCTGATACTGAAAATCATTTTGAAATTGATGTATCAGCATCAGCAAAGTGGCCAATGCTAAGCTGCAGCAGTTTAGCATCCTGCACAAATCAAACCAAATTTAATTGATTTGTTTACAAGTAATGTCTCAAAGCAGCCATGAACACAAAACAGCTAAAAGGGAGCGTCTTTCAGTAATTCACACCACACGACTGAGCAAGCGCAAGATTTTTTGTCGGCGATCAAAGGAGAGAAAAAAATGTGTAGCGTGAACCTGGCATTAAGAGGTGTAAGTTTGATATTTGACTGAACTTTAAAAGCCCAGCTAGAAGTTGTTTACTTGTGGATTGTTTTTCATAAAGTTATAAAGGTCAACAGGAAAATCCACAACTTTTTCATCATTTATGTAATTGAATTATTAAGATATGGACAACATCATGGAGAGTTACTTTAGGTGTCATTAAAAAAATCTAAAAGTTGATCTTCTAGCCACTTTTAAATCTTAATGCATTGTCCTCACTGTACTTTAATCAGCAGGAGTGGAGGTAAAGGACGGCTGGTAGTTACTGTTTTTTTTTTGTCTGGAGGCCGGTGCTCTCAGAGATATGCTGAGAAATAGAGAGAGAGAGAGAGAGAGAGAGAGAGTGGGGGGTGTATGAGTGGTATTTTTTAATTAACAGAGGGTTGAACCCGTCACAAAACAGCTGTAGGAGAAAGCTGCTATTAGTGTGATTGCAGCGTGACCTCCCTGTTAGGGATGTGTGCACTGTGTCGGTGCAGGTCAGATCTAAAGAATGTGTGCTAGACATGAATGCAGTTTATAGTAATATGAAATTACAGTATTTTTTGCACTGTAAGATGCACTTAAAATCCTTTCATTCAAAAAAAAAAAATCGTCACAGCACCTTTTAATTCAGTGCACTTTATGTATGAATTTTATTAGTCAGGTTGTGAGGAACAGTAAAGCCACTCCACTGAAGAACAGCTTTATACAGGTTTCAGATTAGTATTCCAGCACCGAGACAGTATTAGCATTAGCCGCTAACCGCTAGCTCTTTCGCCGCTCAAACAAGCTCTGTGGGACGAACCGATGCTAATATCGCCCTGGCTTACCGGAGCACTCAGGGTTCCTCAGTGTAATGCTGTCGAGCAGCATTTATGTCCCACTAGCGCTGTGGTTAGCGGCTAATGCTAATGTGCTGCACCCAACCTTAGTGGAAATCTTAAAGTTTAAGCATACTGTAAATAAACGGAAGCTATTTACTCACCCGCATAAACCGTTTTTAGGAGAGAAATCTGTGTAGATTAACATCCAGCGCTCGTTTGAAAAAAAGTGTTTTTAGGAATTTTAGGTTTTGTTTACTTAGCTTAGCTCTACTTATTAGTTACCTCTAGACATAAGCTGTGTCTCAATTCAGGACACGGTCTACGAAGGTGTGTCCTTCAAAGGATGGGTAGGCTGCAATGGCAGTACTGAAATGGGACAGTCTACCCTACAGAGTTTCCTGTTTGAGATTCTACCCGCCACAACCAAAGTCTGAGCTGAGAAATGAGCCAGAGATTTTGATTCTCGTTTTGCTTCAGATCACAAAATACCAAACTTATTAAGTCCAGGTTAATTAACTGTGCAATTACTTAAATATTTTAAATGTGAACGGGTGGAACAAACAAATAAAAGGGGGTTTGAAATGAAGTTGGTAAAAAGAGAATAAATTAGAATAAAGTATTATGTTATATTATTTATTATATATATATATATATTATATATTATATAGTATTATGTATTTTATATATATATATATATATATATATATATATATATATATATATATACTATATATATAATTTAGTTTATGTAAATAAATATATAAGTATTTATATATCTATAAACTATTAACTTATAACAACATAAACATGATACTACATATATAAACTAAACAAAACTTATATATTTATATATATATATAAACGAAATAATATGAATTATATAATATATAAATAATATTTATAATATCTTTAAACTACATAATACAGCCGACTCCTCTGCTGACTCCGCCTTTTTCGTGCTGAAATAAGCCAGCACCCAATGAATTTTGGGATACTGTAGGCTGAGAAGGATACACCCGGTGCATCCTTCGTTTCTGAGTAGGCTGTCTTTGTCGGCCACATTCGAAGGAGTCTTTGAAATGGGACAGCCTAGTCGCACCGCGGTGACGGAATCAGCCTTCAAATGAGTCCTTCGAAGGATGCAGCCCCTGAATTAAGACACAGCTATAGGGTCACATAATGTGCCTTATTATCCAGTGCGCTTTATATATCACAATTTTTTAGGTTATTTTTGCTGAAACACTGACAAAACATTAAAAAAAAAATAAAAAAAACTCACAATTTTTTTTGTGTTTATTTCTATTCATTTCATGTTGCAAACTATTGTAAACTAGAATTTGGTCATAATGTTACGCTTGATAAAATGTTTCAGTAAATATTATATGGTTTCAGATATTTCAAACATTTAAATATACATTATTAACACCATTGATCAGAAATTTAGAGGTACAAATGTTAATTGAGACTCTCGACAGCCAGTTCCAAACATTAGTTTAATCTACAGCTAATAATTTTCTGATCTCAATAATCCACATGTGTTCGAGTGCAATAGATGTTCTAATAGCTAGTGTAAAGAGACTGAAGCTAAAACTCATTATTGTGTTTTAGTGTCTGTATCTGTTGAAAGATGAAGGAATAGATTATAAGTTTTTGCTTTGGAGCAGCACTGCACTGCACGTCCTGTGTCGCCATCTACTGGCAACATATACAATTTACAATCTTTTAATCTGCATTTCCCTGACTGTGAGTCCCAGACCAGGAGCGGATAACTGCCTCTATGTAATAATAACACTGCTGTTTTAACTAACAAATATTTTATTTGCTTAACTTAATTTCATTTATTAATATACTTCCATATAATGTGGTAATTCAGGGCGAGTAATATGGTAGAAATATATACAGTTCTCAACATAAATACATTTTTAATAAATGAAAAGTAGGATTATTATAAATATTTCTCTATCCATATGAACAATTTCCAAAATTTTTAAAAGATCATAGAACATGTGTTTAACCCATAACCGGAATAATAAGGTTAATAATATTTTTTGCACTATACAATCCTTCAATTTTCCTAAAAATCATCAGTGCACCTTATAATCTGGTGAGTCTTATGTATGAATTTTACCAGTCAGTTATTAAGGAGCAGTAAAGTCACTACACTGAAATACAGAGTTATACAGGAGTTTTGATTTAGTTCTCAGCACCAAACTCAAGACTGGAGCAGTATTAGCATTAGCCGCTAACCGCGCTAGCTCTTTCGTCATTCAGAGGTGAGTATTATTGGCCTGTAGCCTGCTGCTAACCTCGGCTAGCACTGCTGGAGCGCTGTCAGTCCACATTTACTAGTGCTAATCGCTAATCGCTAATGCTGCTACACCCAGCTTTGGTGGAAATCTAAGTTTACTGTGTGCCTTATGTATGAAAATAGACCAGAAAACAGACGTTCATTGATAGTGCACCTCATAATCAAGTGAAAAACATAGATTACAAAATCTTCATTTTGACTCAAATTAATACAGCACATAATATAAACTGCTCTTTCACCTGAAGGCATGTGTTTGGACTATGGTAAGAAATGGGACAGCGCTATATTGCTGTTTTAATAAATACTTAGCTAAATTTCAGGCACTAAATTTAATTAATTCAATTCATATTAGGACTGCGGCCAGGAGCAGAAGAAATGCGTATGTGGCATGTGAGCACGGGATTTAAACAAGTGATTTTTGGTGGGAGCAGGTGGCAACGAGACTAAAACGAGCGGAAGTGGAGAGAAGCATGTTTAAAAACGCAGTCCATGCAGACCTCTAGTTTACTGGACACCAGTATGTGAAATAATTAACTCGGCTGGGTTTTTTTTTTTTTTTTTTTTTGTTAATTAGAATGTTTTATTGTAAATTAAAGTTTTGCTCCTAAGCCTTTCATTGGGGTGTACTTATTTTTGCAACAAGGTCTTGTCTAAATTTCTAAATTTTACATTGTTAGATACCACCAAACCATGGTAAAAACACTTTGTATGTCACCAGTCCCTGTAAAAAATGAAAATTATGGCAGGACCTTAGGCCCAAAACAATTAATGCATGAAAAAATTTAATGCATTAAAGTTTCCAGATTAATTGTGTGTGTTAACAGCACTATATATGTATGTGTGTATGTATGTATGTATGTATGTATGTATGTATGTGTTTTTTTTGTTTGTTTGTTTGTTTGTTTGTTTGTTTTTTGGAAGATTTTTTGTCCTATAAATAATTGCGATGAAAAATCCTCAGTAAGTCAACCAGGTTGTGTCATGGTATGGGGTATGTCAGTACACACCTGTGATGCAGCATTAATGCAGAAAATGTAAAAAATGTTAAAATCTGTTTAGGTACATCATTGTTGAACAAGATAATGCAAAACCACAAGTTGCACACATTACAAAAGCATGGCTGTATAAGAAGAGGGCATGGGTACTATGAATAGTGGACTGGCCTGTCTACGGTTCTGCCCTGTACCTTTTAAAAATATTTGGAGAATTTTTACCATCCCTCCTTTTTTGGAATGTGTTGCAGTAATGGATGTATAGTAATAAATATATTATACTTCCCTATAGGGATTGCCTGGTTCTCTGGGGAGACCGGGTCTTCAGGGGCCTATAGGATTTCCAGGCCGGACGGGGCCTCCTGGAGACAAAGGATTACAGGGATATCAAGGGTTTCCTGGGGAATCTGGACAACAAGGAGATCAAGTACGTCAAAGCTACTCATATTTACTTATTTTTATATTTTTTTATATATTATTTATATTTTATATTATATTTACAATAACATACAGTTTATTGTTATTTAGATGATTTAAGGAAATGTGTGTGTTTTTTTTTAATATCATCATATTACAGTTACAAATCATATTATTTTGCTTGCCTGTGTTTTATTTTAGGGTGATCCAGGAAGACCTGGCTTCCCTGGACTACAGGGTGTCCCGGTGAGTGTATTATAAACAGAAACAGAATGTTTAACTATAGTTTATTGTCTGCAGCCAAGAGTTTGATATAGCCTTTTAAAAAGAATCAAAAATTAACATATCTTTCTTTTGTGTAGATTATTCTGCAGTGTGGCTAAGACTGTGATAGTGATGCTAATACTACAGTAGAGATGTCATGGTATGGTGCAGTAATGATGCTGAATGTGGTTGGCACAGTAGCAGTGTTAATGGTGTGATTTTATTGTTAATGGTGCAGTAGTTGTGCTGGGTGAGGCAGGTGACAGCCAGAACACTGCTAACCTCTCATTATTAAAGCAGGGAGGAAAAATCCGGTGCTTGCTGATGAAATTACCTCTTCAAGGAAAAAACATGGCAGCGCACATTTTTTTTTTTGTTTTATTAAAACGCTGATTTGTTTTATTGCATGAAAGAATGAATAAATGAAGTTACACCTATAAAGCGCTTTCTAGAAACCCAATGATGCTTTTACACACAACCATTTACACTCAGCACTCATCCACAAACACACCAGTGGGAAGCAGCAGCCAATCACGTACCGCATACTCTCAACCAGAAACAACCGTCCACCTGGAGGACTGTAGGCACTACAGCAGTGACCCAGTAGTGCAAATCCATATCTGGGCACACAGTCCATACATTTACATACTTACACGTACATACTTATGTACATACCACACACAAAAATACCAGGACAATTTAAAACATTACATACTGTATTTCTGGGCAATTTAGATTATCCAATTTACCTGATCTCTATGTTTTTAGAGTGTAGGTGGAAACTGAAAACTTGTATATGATTATATTTGACCAAGTATGAGGCAAAATCCCATCACCTTCTCACCTCTTCAGCACCCAGTGCACTTTAGGGACTGTAGAAAAACAAAATGAGTAAGTAATAACTCTATGTAACTACTTCAAAATGTGACCTCATGATGTGAAATCAACTCTGAAATATATATGTGGACATTTCTTTGTATCGTACCATTGGTCTGACATTTTGGAAAATTTCAGAAAATTAAATAGTTATTCATTAATCATATGGTCAGTTAGTTCTTCTTTGGCCTCTAAAGTGCTGAACAGCACTGCAAGCGCAGGAGTGCAGGGGATCTTGGTCTAATATAATGATAAATGTGAAGTTTAGTAAAATTAAAGTGAAATCCCAGAGTATTAATTGCGTGTAGTGATAGCACAGTGAACAGCAAACACACTCATTAATCATTATGTCTCTCCCAGTTTCTGTCTGGACTTTTTGATTATTTTGATGTCATCTCATAGGGTCATCCTGGGCCTGGGGGTCTTCCTGGCCTTCCAGGAGTAGACGGGTGTAAAGGATCGCCGGGTGAACCTGGACCCCCTGGCCTTCCTGGGGAAAGTTGCAGACCTGCACCAAAAGTAAGAGCAGCCAGCAGAACTTTGCGATTACTGTTCTGATCAGTGTGATCAATTTATAATAATTTTAATTAATTATTAATGGCTCATCATTTATATTGTGTGCAGGGTTGTCAAGGACCAAAAGGACTGAAAGGAGATCTTACCTACAAATATACATCCTACCCTGGTCCTCCTGTGAGTTAAACTTCCCTTCTGTCTCTTTTACTCTTTTATTCAGTTAATATTCAGATCACTGCATTTAGCTGGTTATTGGAGTAGTCATAAATACAGCACTCTAAGATTATTAAAGTATTATAATAAGTAAGTCGTTTAATTCACTAAAATAGTTGACAAACAAGTAAAAACAAGCAAAATATCTCCAATGAATTTACAATTTTCAGCACTTTCATTACAAGCAAAAAATATTTTAGAAATAAAATATATGAACACATATAAATATTAATATGGTAAATATTTTTAATTTTAGATATTTAAACTAGACTTAAAAACATTTAGCTTGCTAAGATTTTAAATTATGGATTTTAGCTCAATTACCAGATTCCTCAGTGCATATAAAGCTCTGGAAAAAAAAATAGAGACCACTTCACATTCTGAAGCAGTTTCTCCAATTTAGCTTTTTCTAGGTATATGTTTGAGTAAAATAAACATAGCTGTTTTATTCTATAAACTAAAGCCACATTTAGAGCATTTATTTTTAGAAAATGAGAAATGGCTGAAATAACAAAAAAGATACAAAGCTTTCAAACTTCAAATAATGCAAATAAAACAAGATCATATTCATAAAGTTTTAATAGTTCAGAAATCAATATTTAGTGGAATAACCCTGGTTTTTAATCACAGTTTTCATGCATCGTGGCATGTTCTCCTCCACCAGTCTTACACACTGCTTTGCTTTTGGATAACTTTATGCCACTCCTGGTGCAAAAATTCAAGCAGTTCAGTTTGGTTGGATGGCTTGTGATCCTCCAGCTTCCTCTTGATTATATTCCAGAGGTTTTCAGTTTGGTAAAATCAAGAAAAAACATAATTTTTAAGTGGTCTGTTATTTTTATTCCAGCGCTGTATACATACTCTTAACTTGAATATTCTGCTATTTCTCAGTCGTGTGCTACGCTCTTAGCTTGTCATGTCTTATTTTATTCTATTTAGTTCAGTGGACTCTGGTTGTTTTGTTGTATTTTATCCTTATGAAACTAAAATAATAAGCTATTTGTAGTAAATTGTCATATTAATTATGAAGTTATTGTGTTTCTGTATTTTGATCTGCTTAACAGGGTAGGGCTGGACTGCCTGGTAATCCTGGACCAAAGGTAAGTGTGTTCATTCAAAACAGATTTTAAAGCATTTAAAATTGTATGCATCCACAGTGGGAATCACAGGGCTTCTCACAATACAATATTATCATGATGGGTTGCCTGCGAAAATGATGACATCATGATACTGTGATACTGATATACTATACATATCAAATTGTATAGCGCTTTTTACAACTTGTGTTGTCACAAAGCAGCTTTACACAAACATGATCACAGGACAAAGAATCAGGCAAAACATTAAATATAGAAAATACAGAATACAGAACCCCCAGTGAGCGCGGAGGCAAGGAAAAACTCCCTCAGAGCTGCAGGAGGAGGAATAAACATTATATATACACATGGCTAAATTGGACCTGCCTGGTGTCCAATCTTCATTAATTGCACATTGCACCAGTAAGAGCAGAGTGTGAAGGTTTAATTAGCAGGGAAAGAGCACAGTTCTGCTCAAAATATTGCAATGCACACAACATTATGGGTGACATACCAGAGTTCAAAAGAGAACACATTGTTGGTGCACGTCTTGCTGGAGCATCTGTGACCAAGACAGCAAGTCTTTGTGATGCATCAAGAGCCACGGTATCCAGGGTAATGTTAGCATACCACCAAGGAGGACCAACCACATCCAACAGGATTAACTGTGGATGCGAGAGAAAGCTTTATATATTTTTATTTATTTATTTATTCATTTTTTATTGACGACAGCTTCACAGAATTTAACAACCAATATTCTTCAACACATGTTTACCCTCTTCATTTGATTATAGTGCCACCATGTGGAGTAATGAAGCAGTAACTTTAATAATGTATAGCCATGTATCGATATTGTATCGCAAACATAGACGATATGCAATATTGGTATTTTGCCCCACAACTGAGACACAAATTACAGAAACATCTTCATTCTGGAGTCCAAATAATAGGAACCATTTCAATTAGTTAAATTGGTTGATGTAATGTTTGAAGCATATTCCACAAGCTTTTGATATTCTATAATCCCTGATTAATCAATCAAGCAGTGTTTATTCAAACTTTGAATTAGCGTTAGTGTTTATTCAAACTCAGAATAATTTCAGAGTCACCGCCATGTACAATGTATTTGAGCATTACATAGGAGTTTGAAAATAGTAAGATAGAATTTAAGACATAGAAAAAAGGCCAATCATTTAATTATAAAAACTATAAATTTTAAAAATCAGTATAAAAAACAGAGATTAAAAATAAAAGGGCAGAAAAAACAATTATAAAATAAATAAAAAATGTATAGTAATAATAATAAAAGCAAAAATACAATTTACTGATAACTATTGGTTAGAAAGTTTTAAAGATTTGTTTTAAAGTTTTCTGAAATAATGTAAAAAACAGCATGAATTTAGTCTTTTTACATTTAAAAACTGAGCTTTTGCATTTTTTTTAATTATATCATGACATTTGACAGGGGGTTTCTAATAGAATGTTCTGTTCCACCCTAAAAAGTGAAGACTGATTTACTGAAGACAAGGAAGTGTATTTGAGAAAGTCTCTTTTTGATGGAGTTCAAAGCTTAATTAGGTGGATCAGCTTTAAACTTTGAAGCCTTAGAGGGTTAAACCTTTACACATTTAACCCTGCCTGTGTTTGATTCTTTTTAGTATCAAATGGTTTTGTTTTTTCCATTCTGACAGGGAAATGACGGCGAGCGAGGTCATAAAGGTTCACCTGGATTGAATGGAGAGCCTGGAATAACAGTAAGATGTTGATTTCCTAGCGTGGTGGGTTTGGCTCTAATTCTAGAACTAGGTAGCGTTCCCCCTCAACATAAAAGAGCCTATGGGGAAGTATGTGTCACAGACGCTTTAAATGCAGTGCAAAATTCCTTACAGCACTCTGTATTTTACTTTAAATCACTAAATTCCTCATATTAACATATAATAAACATATTTCATTGTGTGTAAATCTTTGTTTGTTCATCAGAACTAATTTACAGAATGTAGGAGTGCTGGGTTAGTGTTGGACATAAAACAAGCTCAGTTTAAAAATGGATTATTTGCTTTTACAGCTCTCCTCCAAACATTTTTATTATTACCAATTTCAACTATTTAATGAATGTTTCACGTCCAAGCTTCTAGTCAAGCACAACGATTGACTATTAATTAGAATAAGATTTATTGAAGATTTATCACTAGAAACTCTGTAATATAAAATATTATATACCTTGCAGTCTCTCAGTCTCTTGCAATCTGTTCATTAAATCGATCTGTTTTCTGTAGGGTAGAGATGGTGATCCTGGTGCTAGAGGGCCTCCAGTATGTTGTTTTTTTATTCTTTTTTATTTTAATATTCTATTAAAACTCTGGTTTGAGATGTTCCTGAACTATAATAATCAATATATTCTATTTGCACTTTAGGGAGACACAGGGAAATCAATATTTGGTCTGAAAGGTGATGAGGTATGGTCACTACACTACACTACACTACACTACACAAGACTGTACTTAAGGCATGGGTTTTAGACAATCACAGTTTTGCAAAGTGACTCTTTTTTTCTTTATTTCTGTATTGATCAAATAATGCATATGAATCAGTTAGGGCCCCAAGATTTTTAGCATAGCAACATACACACATATAACATACATGTACACGTGTTGTACTTACATGAGATTGTGTGTGTGTTTCTCTGTGTGTAATGATGTAATCCTCATGTTTTAAAGGGGATCATAGGAGAGCAGGGCCCTCCAGGTCCTTATGAAGTGATTGAGCCACCAGAAGATTACTACCAGAAAGGAGACAAGGTAAAATGTAATCGTGGCTCACTGTCTTCTACCTATACACATTTTCTTCTATAAGGGTTGCCCAACAGGATGCATAAGAAAAAAATATTACAAATAACAAAGCAATGAGCATCTCTGTTATTATGTGGTTCATAATATTATAAATCAATTACATTAGTCACACCATTGGATGTGCATTAACATGTAAAATAAATATAATATGCAATGCCAAAACCTGCATAATACAAAAGAAACTACCAGAAGCCGATTATATCTGCTTACAGTCATGTGAAAAAATTAGGACACCTCATGAAATAGTCAGCTCTTTATTACGAAATGTGCAAATATCATTTTTTTGGAAAAGAAAGTTATTTAATTGCAATTAACAACGAAAATTAACATTGTTTTACTCATGAAACAAAAATAGTATTATTAAAAACATATTATTATGGAAGAAAACGTTAAGAGACCCTACCCTCTAATAACTAGCGTTGCCCCCTTTGGCTAAAATAACACCAGTGAGACGCTTCTTGTAGCAATCTCTGACATTAATCTGAAGAAAGTTTTCCCCACTCTTCAACACAGAATTTTTTCAGCTGTGAGATGTTTGAGGGGCTTCTTGCATGTACAGCTTGTTTTAAATCACTCCACAGCATCTCGATTGGAATGAGATCTGGACTTTGAGTTGGCCATTCCAGGGTTCCCCACTTCTTAGTTTTTAGGCAGTCCTTGGTGGATTTACTGGAATGTTTTGGGTTCTTGTCATGTTGCAGGGTCCAGTTCCGCTTCAGCTTTAATTTTTTTTACTGATGGTTTCACATATTCCTCAAGCACCCTCTGATACACAGCAGAATTCATTGTGGATTCTGTGATGGTGAGCTGGCCAGGTCCTACTGCAGCAAAGCATCCCCAAACCATGACACTTCCACCTCCATGTTTCACAGTTGGTATGAGGTGCTGTTATTGGAATGCTGTATTTGGTTTCCGCTCAACATGTCTTCTGTTCTGGTGTCCAAATAATTTAACTTTAGACTCATCTGTCCAAAGAACATTATTCCAGACGTCCTGGTCTTTGTCTGCATTCTCTCTGGCAAACTTCAGTCTGGCCTTAATGTTTTTCTTAGAAAACAAAGTTTTTCTCCTTGCACACCTCCCTTGACAATTAAGCTTGTGTAGTCTCTTTCTGATAGTTGAGTCAGGCACTTTCACATTGACAGTAGCAAGAGCCTGCTGTAGTTCCTGTGATGAAATTTTAGTTTTTTTCATGACTACTTTTAGCACCTTACGGTCTGCTCCGGGGGTGAACTTGCTTGGATGGTCAGACCTGGGCATGGTCACAGTTGTTTTGAATGTCCTACACTTGTAAACAATTTTCCGGATGGTGGAAGGGCTGATGTCAATCTTTTTAAATCCATTACCAGACTCATACACAGCCACAATCTTCTTTCTTAAAGGCCTCAGGCAGCTCTGTGGATCTCACCATGGCACTCACTCTCACTTCAACAGGGACACAGGGACACACCAAACTAAATTTCTGAGGTTTAAATAAGGCAACCCTCATTTAAAATGCTGGGTAACAATGTTCTGATCATGTGCACCTGATGTGATACACCTTTGTGTGATCTTATCTATTTTAAATGGGTCAATATATAGGGGTGTCCTAATTTATTCATCACCAGAAATTGCATTCTTTTTAAATTACATTTTACAGAAAGTTGTAAAAAGGCTTTCCTAAATGTTTGAGTGTTTAGTCATATTACTTGGATCTCTCATTACTGATAAAATTGATATTAAATAGCTACATGTCCAAATATGTTAAGAAAAAAATAGGTGTCCTAATTTTTTCACATGACTGTTTATGGGGTGCCAAGTGTTTCAAGCACTGCCATTATGATACCCCTGGTTTGAATCCCAGTCATGCAGCTTGCCTTAAGCTGTCGGAGTCTGAGAGAGCACATTTGGCCTTGCTCTCTCTCTGGGTGAGTAGATGTCGCTCTAACATCTCATCACTGTGAGCTGATCTATCAGAAACGAGCTTCACTTTGCACTTTGCTACTCAGCAATGATGCATCAGCAGCAGTTTGAAAAGAGGCAGTGGTGTCGGGGTAGGTGATGGGGATAGTAGAAATAAATCTACTAAATAAATAAAATCTACTCATATATTTAGTATGCAGAGTGCATGATTTCTATCATTATTATTATCATGAGATTATTTTTATGACATGTTTAATAATCTGTATGTTTTAATATATATATATATATATATATATATATATACTGTATATTTTAAATATTTTATTCTAGCAAATATTATAGATCACTTACAGTATCTTACCAACCATACCATAACCACCAGGCAAGATCCTAGAAACCACTTGGGACAGCGTAGAAACTGCTTGGCAAAAGCACATCAACCGTCTACTTATCAATTACGTGGGATATCATAACAGCCTTCTAGCAACTACAAAGCATCTAACTGGAATGCAGTAGCAGCTGCCTAGCAAAAGCATAGCAAGCGCTAGAAACTGTATAAACAGTTATACAGTTTTATTGTAAAAACGCAATTACAGTTTAGAGCAGACCGAACACTTTCTACAAGTTAGATTTTCAAGTTGGAACTGTTCTGTTCTGTAATATACACAAAAACAAATATATGATGATAAATTATGCACCAAGTAAAAAAAACTTGCTTTACACAGGTGAGCTTTATCCTGCTGAAAATGCTAGCTGAAAACCCTGACATAAGAGGAAACACATGACCGATGGTTCACTAAGATCAGCACACCATAAATTGGGAGTGTGTGTTGCTCCATACATAAGCCCAACCATCCTGCTACTCTCAGTCTAATGATTCACACCCTATAAAAGTCTGTCAGCTGGACAAAAAATCATTGAGTTCATCTGTAAGTCATGTCTAAAACCAAGAGGTACACTAGCCAAATTTAGCCTCCTAGAGCCTTTTTTAAATTAATTTATACAATGTGACCATGTTCTTTACCAGCAGCTATGAATTATTTAGTAAGCACTATAACCTGATGGGTGGGTTATGTAGAATGATAGGGAGAAGATCAGTGTTTGATCTCCCAATAAGATGTGAGCATTTATGTGGGTGTTTTAGATTCATGGCAGGAATTTAACATTTGTACGAAACGTATATGTATGTGGATAGCTGGATGGATGTGTGGGGGATGCATGCTTGTGTACATATGCATTGTTTTTTTGGATGTTGACAATCATATTTTTCTTTAAGGGGAGAAAAGGAGTTAAAGGACAGTGTGGACCTACTGGTTTTAAAGTAAGTATGTGTGTGTAACTCCCTTGTCTTCGTCCCTCAATAAAGCAGATGCACCACTGGGTTGGTTCTGAGCTTTTACTGGAGCCAATTCTAGTAATTCTAGAATTTTACTGCAGCAAGTCAGTTTGCTTCTCCACTTTAACAGCATTTCCTTTCAGTGTCAAAACCAGACTCACTTTATCATATAATTCATTACAGCATACACTCAATCTTTTCAGCATAATACAGCTCAGATTATTTGGTTTAAAGATAAAACAGCAAAACAAAGGAAATTTACAACTATTTAAAATAATAAACTAGAATAAGGGACATACATAATGTGCACTTGATTGTAAATCAGACAAAAAAGAGCCACTAGTCAGTTTGCTTCTCCATTTAAACAGCTATGAGGAACCATAGAAATAAAATTAGCTTCTTACAACATTGAGATCACATAGAGAGCAGTGCTAAATTAGCTAGCTGGAACTAAAAGCTAAATAAATTAACATCACATGGTCAACAGGGTCTAGCTAAAAGAAGGGAAGCTGCATTCCTAGCTACACAATACACCTTCTGACCAGTAGATGGCAGTGTATTCCCATAGAAACATGCATTTTCCTTTTAGGACTGATTTTGGCAAATTCTAATCAAATAATTAGACTTTATGAACAGTGTTTTTTCTCTCTTACATGTGCATGTCTTTGTGTGTCTGTGTGGTGCATTCCTGGTACCTTTTTAAAGTCCTGGTACCTTTTAAAAGTAGTGTAATCTGTTGTTCTCATACTGCTGCATGGCATGCCTGCACACCAGGGGCACTCGGATTTCAGCCAACACCACTCTTTCTTCTTCTTCTATTGTTAAATGGATAAAGATAGCCTTCCTCAGCTTACTGTAAAAAAATCACAATCTTAGGTTTGTTTTTTTCTAGCGCTAATTTGCGATATAAGCATGATGTTCAGAAAAATTGAGAACTGAATCAAATATTTATTGATGTGTCTGATTTTCAGGGAGAAATTGGACCTCCTGGGGAGAAGGGAGAAAAAGGAATCCCGGGTTTCCCAGGAATCAGAGTAAGTCTGAGTTTTATTATCCAAACGGTATACACAGTACACAGTTCTTATAATGTAGTTAAATTTATTTTGTATCTGTATTTCATTAATCACACTATATATGTATACTAAGGGAGCCCCTGGATACCCTGGACTACCTGGCATACAAGGACTTGAGGTACAAATATGTTTGTGTGTGTGTGTGTGTGTGTGTGTGTGTGTGTGTGTGTGTGCGTGTGTAATTATGCAGAGTTAACCTTCTGCTTGTTCTTACAGGGTGGACGTGGTAGCGATGGTCTCCCTGGTCTTATTGGCAACAAAGGACAAAAGGTTTTTAGAATATGTTCCCTGATTTTCCTTTAAGTTTACAGTTCCCTGAGCCCCGTCACATTCAGCCCTGTCACATTCAGCCCCGTCACATTCAGCCCCGTCACATTCAGCCCCGTCACATTCAGCCCCATTATAATCAGCCCTGTTACATTCGACCCCATGACACTCAGCCCAGTCACATTCAGCCCCGTCACAATTATCCCCGTCACGTTCATCCCCGTCACGTTCATCCCCGTCACATTCATCCCCGTCACATTCATTCCCGTCACGTTCAGCCCCGTGACGTTCAGCCCCGACTTGTTCAGCCCCGTCTTGTTCAGCCCCGTCACATTCATCCCCGTCACGTTCAGCCCCGTCACGTTCAGCCCCGACTTGTTCAGCCCCGTCACATTCAGCCCCGTCACAATTATCCACGTCACGTTCAGCCCCGTCACATTCAGCTCCGTCACGTTCAGCCCCGTCACAATTGACCCTGTCACATTCAGCCCCGTCAGGTTCAGCCCCGTCATGTTCAGCCCCGTCACATTCAGCCCCGTCACATGCAGCCCTGTCAAGTTCAGCCCCGTCACGTTCAGCCCTGTCACACGCAGCCCTGTCACATGCAGCCCTGTCACGTTCAGCCCCGTCACATTCAGCCCCGTCACATGCAGCCCTGTCACGTTCAGCCCCTTCACATGCAGCCCTGTCACATGCAGCCCTGTCACGTTCAGCCCCGTCACGTTCACCCCCGTCACAATTGACCCTGTCACATGCAGCCCTGTTACGTTCACCCCCGTCACAATTGACCCTGTCACATGCAGCCCTGTTACGTTCACCCCCGTCACAATTGACCCTGTCACATGCAGCCCTGTCACGTTCAGCCCCGTCACAATTGACCCTGTCACGTTCAGCCCCGTCACATGCAGCCCTGTCATGTTCAGCCCCGTCACAATTGACCCTGTCACGTTCAGCCCCGTCACATGCAGCCCTGTCATGTTCAGCCCCGTCACAATTGACCCTGTCACATGCAGCCCTGTTACGTTCACCCCCGTCACAATTGACCCTGTCACATGCAGCCCTGTCACGTTCAGCCCCGTCACAATTTACCCTGTCACGTTCAGCCCCGTCACATGCAGCCCTGTCACGTTCAGCCCCGTCACAATTGACCCTGTCACATGCAGCCCCATCACGTTCAGCCCCGTCACGTTCAGCCCCGTCACGTTCAGCCCCGTCACATTGAGCCCCATCACATTCAGCACCGTCACATTCAGCCTCAACTTTTGATTCTAGCTAATAGCGATTATGAATGTTTAACAGGGATTCCCAGGAGATGCTGGACCCCAAGGCGAGACAACATTTCATTATTTAAATATAACAGGTAAGACATTTAGATGTACATGTAGTGCACCTGCTCACGTTTCATTAAAGCTTATCTAAAGTCGTTTATATTATATTACTGTACTGTTTACACTTGTTATTTGATAGCTCACAACCAAAGAAATTGTTCTTTTATAATGGCTGTTTGAATGTTATTACATTTATATTAGTGATGTCACTCTCTTAGATACAAATTACTCTGATTGAAGTAAAGTGCATGCATTAAACTTTGTAACTGGTGTGTCTGTGTACATCACAGGATCTGTAGGAGATCCAGGACCTCCAGGGTTTTTTGGTGATAAAGGAGACATGGGAATGATGGGCCTGCCTGGCCCTAAAGGGTTTCCAGGATTAAGCATAAAAGGTATGAGGGTTAGTTGTTGCTAACACTTTCATAATGTTCATAATGCCTTCAGATATTTTTATATTAAATTTTGTATATATTGTTGTATTTCTTATTTTTTTATTAATGTGAATGTTTAACGAACTAGTTCTTCAGTGCAGGGGGTGGTGTTGGAGTGGTCAGTAACAGAATGTGTGGCTCAGCCCTCCCCTGTTAAGGAAATTGACTTTTGACCTGTGATCCTGAGAATAGGCTATCTGTATGTAGCCAACCTGGCATCGAAACTATGGGAAAGCATGTACACAGAAATGCTTAGACTGGTAAATCTAAGACAATTTTAAAACGTAATTTGAAAATTCTATTCTACAATGTAATGCCTGTAATAATTCCTCGTATGTAACTACAGCTACAGTGGTGTGAAGAAATGTTTGCCCCCTTCTTGATTTCTTATTTTGTTATGCGTGTTTTTCACTTTTATATGTTTCAAATTATTAAACACATTTAAATATTTGAGACAACACAAAAAGCAATTTTTAAATGAAGGTTTTTATTATAAAGGGAGAAAAAGGTTACGATAACATAAGTTAAGATAATCCCTAATTCAGGGGTGTCCAAACTACGGCCCGCGGGCCATTTGCGGCCCGTTTCCTTTTTTGGAGCGGCCTGCGAGGTATTTTAGAAATAGAATGAAAGTTGGCCCGCTGTTAAGCAGGTTTTTATAATGTGAGATTCAAAGTTTGAACGCTAGGTGTCAGAAACGGTCCAAAGAGTCTAAAAGCGGACAGAGTGCGCATTTCTAGCGCAGAAAAACGGGCCAAAGAGTCTAAAAGCGAAGAGAGTGCGCATTTCTAGTGCAGAAAAACGGGCCAAAGAGTCTAAAAGCAGAGAGAGTGCGCTTATCTAGTGCAGAAAAACGGGCCAAAGAGTGTAAAAGAGGAGAGGGTGCGCAATTCTCCCGCAGAAAATCGGGCCAAAGAGTCTAAAAGCGGAGAGGGTGCGCATATCTAGCTCAGAAAAACGGGCCAAAGAGTGTAAAAGCGGAGAGGGTGCGCATTTCTAGTGCAGAAAAACGGGCCAAAGAGTCTAAAAGTTGCCGTAATTAAGGAGTTTAATATTAAGAGACATCATGAAATTAAACATTAATTTGAAAAATCTTAGTTTACACAACACTATCAAAGATAAATACAGTTAGTCAAGTAAAATGGTGTGTAAATGAAATAATCAGGAAAAAAGTATTATTTAAAGTGGTATATTTCATTATTTGTTTTATTACAGAGTGTGGTACGTGACTTCAAATATATTTCTCCTTCTGGCCCCCAACAAAAAAAGTTTGGACACCCCTGCCCCAATTAGTCTGACAGTGGGGAAAGTCACAGTTTAGTGACTATCTTAAAAGGATAGCAAGGCACTCAAACAGTACAATATACACTCACAGGCCACTTTATTAGGTACACGCTGCTAGTAGCGGGTCGGACCCCCTTTTGTCTTTAGAACTGCCTTAATCCTTTATGGCACAGATTCAACAAAATCTGAGAGTCTGATCCATATTCACATGAGAGCATCACGCAGTTGCTGCAGATTTGTTGGCTGCACATCCATGATGTGAATCTCCCGATTCACCACATCCCAAAGCTGCTCTAATGGATTGAGATCTGGTGACTGTGGAGGCCATTCCAATACAGTGAAGTCATTGTCCTGTTCAAGAAACCAGTCTGAGATGATTCATGCTTTATGACATGGAGCAAAAATGTGCCTGGAAAATATCCCCCACACCATTAAATCACCACCACCACCAGCCTGAACCGCTGATACAAGGCAGGATGAATCCATGCTTTCATGTTGTTGATGCCAAATTCTGACCCAACCATCCGAATGTCGCAGCAGAAATTGAGACTCATCAGTCTCAATCTTCTACTGTCCAATTTTGGAGATCCTGTGTGAATTGTAGCTTCAGTTTCCTGTTCCTAGCTGCAGGAGTGGCACCTGGTGTGAACATCTGCTGCTGTAGCCCATCTGCCTCAAGGTTGGACGTGTTGTGCATTCAGAGATGCTCTTCTGCAGACCTCGATTGTAACGAGTGTTTTTTTGAGCTGCTGTTGCCATTTTATCAGCTCAAACCAGACTGGCCGTTTTACTCTGACCTCTGGCATCAAAAAATATGGAGTCAAATTGGGGTCTTTAATGCTGACGAGAAAATAAAACTGTCACGAAAAAAATCTCCACCAATTGCAAAAAAATCTAATTTTGCAAACAAAGAAGAGAACATAAGTTACCTTTTTTCAATTGTAATATATTTTTTAGAATGAATCTTTTGCAAAAACACTTTTTCTTTGCGTTTTGCACTTTGCGTTCCTTTTTTCTTTTTGCAATACTTTCCCTCCTTTGCGTTCCTCCGTTTTGTTTGCGAGTCTATTTTGACCCCTTTTTGACGTGGGGTCGTGGGGAGAGGAGAGGGGCGTGGCTATGGAGGAACGCGTCATCAGCTGGAGCCTCTGCTCAGCCTGGACTCTAACCAGGCTGAACAACAGCTATTTAACAGTTATAGTTCATAAGTTAATGCTAATAATTTATTTTACAAATACCTAACTACTGAATTATATAATATTGTTGTTTTCAGTTGTTAAATTAAGCAAAAGGCTGAATTTTAGCTTCTTTTTTCTCCAGCGTTCTTGCTGCAGTTACACGCGGCCGCCTGTAGATGGTGGATTTTAACAGTGAAAAACGCCATTAAAACACAACGCTGCACAAACGCTCTAAATAAAAAGGAAAAACACAGAACGTTTAATTTGTACCACGGCCGGGAAACTTACTACTTCCTTGATGGAACCATATACTCTGTAAACACTCAGAATAAAAAGGTAAAACACAGAAAGACCTGCAAGTTTAATTTAGACTTTAATATAATATATATAAAATAAAATAATAAAACAGAACATAAAAAAAATATTAATGTACAATTTCCAGTGTGATTTTACAAAATATCAAAAGTAATATTTGCTCTTTAGTGTGAGGTACTGTATCTTACATCTGACATTTAAATGTTTTCCTATTCTCTATTATTATTTTAATAATTAATATAGTATTGCTTGAAGGATAACTTTATATGGGCACACTGCACATGTGTGTCTAGCCTTATCTCACAGTCTCCTCTCATGTGTTTTGTGTGTATCTGTATAAAAGTTCCTGGAACAGTCTAATTTCCACAGGGAGATTAATACATAATTTTTTATGTTATGTTCGGTTTTATTATCTTATTTTATCTATATTATATTGAAGTCCAAATTAAACGTTCTGTGTTTTTCCTTTTTATTGAGAGCGTTTGTGCAGCGTTGTGTTTTAATGGCGTTTTTCACTGTTAAAATCCACCATCTACAGGCGGCCGCGTGTAACTGCAGCAAGAACGCTGGAGAAAAAGAAGCGAAATTCAGCCCTTTGCTTAATTTAACAACTGAAAACAACAATATTATATAATCCAGTAATTAGATATATGTAAAATAAATTATTATCATTAACTTATGAACTATAAATAGCTGTTGTTCAGCCTGGTTAGCGTCCGTCAGGGCAGCCGGTTGAACTGGCCGGCCTGCAGCATTACATATGAAATCAGAGGCTCCAGCTGATGATGCGTTCCTCCATAGCCACGCCCCTCTCCTCTCCCCACGCCCCCACGTCAAAAAGGGGTCAAAATAGACTCGCAAACAAAACGGAGGAACGCAAAGGAGGGAAAGTATTGCAAAAAGAAAAAAGGAACGCAAAGTGCAAAACGCAAAGAAAAAGTGTTTTTCCAAAAGATTCATTCTAAAAAATATATTACAATTGAAAAAAGGTAACTTATGTTCTCTTCTTTGTTTGCAAAATTAGATTTTTTTTTGCAATTCGTGGAGATTTTTTTTTTGTTTTCTCGTCAGCATTAAAGACCCCAATTTGACTCCATACAAAAAAGCATTTGCTCCCACAGAACTGAACTGCAGCTCACTGGATATTTTCTCAGATTTTTTTGGATCGTTCTCTGTAAACCCTAGAGATGGTTGTGCGTGAAAGCCACCGCGCTGCCCCCCCCCCACTGCTTGGAGAACAGCAACGCCTGAACAGAGGCTGTGCTTCTGATTGGCTGTGAGTCTCCGTGTCATGACCAATTAGAATCGCAGACTCTGTTTTTTAGAATGGGTGACTGTTCTCCAGCGGAGGAGGGGCAGCCCCACAGCGGCATTAGCTAGCATAGAGTGGGCTGTTTGAGTAGCCGAGCTAAAGTAGGTGGCTAGCATTAGCTAGCATAGAGTGGGCTGTTTGAGTAGCCGAGCTAAAGTAGGTGGCTAGCATTAGCTAGCATAGAGCGGGCTGTTTGAGTAGCTGAGCTAAAGTAGGCGGTTAGCATTAGCTAGCACAGAGGCTACAAATTTTTTTTTTTTATATATATATGCGGCAAGAGAGAGTAAGAATACTAATAAATATTTATAGTAAATAGTGCACGACTACGCCACCTAAGGGAATTTCACCTCTAGGAAATATAACTGGCCCTTAAAGCCAAGAAAATTAAAGACACGCAGATCTAGAACACTTTGAGACCAGAGACGGAGTTCCAAATATTTAAACACAATTTTATTAACAATTATTTTTAAAACATTCACACACACACACACAAACACTGGACAGACAAATTAATATTAAGACTCAGGCCAGGACTGGACTGAGGGCTTACCGCGGCAGAAAGGAGCAGAAAAAGGATACGAGGTCACCTACACTACACACACCACACATGACTGCACTGCATATCTCAAACACCAAGTGCTCTACACTACAGAATGGTGAAAAGATACTCCACACCCCAAGCTCTGTCGCTTTGGCCCACAGCTCCTGTCCAGCCAAAAAAGAAACAAAATTAAGTATGGCAAATGGTAGAGGGGAGAGACCACTAATAATTTTACCAGAACTATATTTCAAATTAAAACTACACAATTAATTACAACAACTATATAAAAGAGAAAAACACTTATCTTATTTAGTCCTGGTCTCTCGCAGCCCCTCTTTACCACACCACAGTACAACCACCACAACACACACACACACACACACACACACACAGTTCTGCTAAACAGAAGAAAGAGAAGAAAGTCCAAATAACCAGAATTTAACCCAAATTAAAGTAATCCAAACACAAAATACAAAAATCAGGAAATCTTCAAAATAAAATAATCCCACCAAATTAACCAACACTCAAACTCAAATTATAAAGAAATCAAATATATGAAATAAATGAGAAATACTTAATAAATGACAAGATACCAAATCATAAATGAGAAAGTAATCAATAAGAAATCAACCCTAATTCCATACAAAACAAAAAGAAGCAACAGATAGTTAGGGTTGATAACGCAAAGCAAAATTATAAAAATAGAATACAAACTCAGGCAAAACAGAAACCAAATTTAAACAAAGATATAATAATCCAAAACAAAGAATAAATAAGACAGAAAATAGCAAAAGAAAATTAACAACAAAAATAGAGAAACAAAACAGCAGCACTGTGAGAAGCTAAAAGCCACAATCAGCACAGTCTGGGTGAGAAAACCTATAAAATACACAAATTTTAATTAAACCATTTAAAATAGCCAATTTGAGAATTAATCAAATATTATACTTACATACAGCATGCAGTTTCCCCAAACAATCAGGGTTAGAGTGCAGAGAGCAGACAACACCACTGGCAATCACAGCTGGTGCAGCAAACAGCAGCTAGCAGAAAATGGCACGGCAGACACAGGAAATGGCCACAGCAGACGATCAGCTACAGCACGGCAACAGCACAGCCACACGGCCGCTATCCCTACCCCCAATCCAAAAGAGCAAGTCAGCTGTAATTCTAAAATCACGCTCAAACTAACAAAATAAGCAGAGCAGACCTACCTTATGAAACTGAAAGTAAAACTAGACCCACCAGAGCACAATACAACGCTGCTGGGCCGGCAAAACAGCCGAAAATCTTCAAGTCTACAAGTAAAATGTGCTAATGAGTTAATCAAGTCACACAGTAAGATTATAACAAACTACTGTAGCCACAAATACCTTCTTTGGAAGTGAGCCAAAAACCGCGCTAAATCAAGCAAGCTGAATGCCGCTGGACCGGAAGTGAGACGCTCCGGGAGAGAGAGGAGTGGGGGACAGGAAGCGCACACCAAATAAGGGTCCCCCATCTATATATAGGCGATAGAAATCCCGCCCAGCACCTTAAAGCGCCCGCACACCATTATTAAATGAAGAAATGTAGGTGGGGTAAACAAAACCCCTCCTGCTACAATCTACCCCCCCCCATTTTGCATCGTTGTCCCGACGATGAAATTAATGCAACAAAAGGGACTACCGCCAGGGTCTAAACAAAGCTGAGTGTGCATTCAAAACCGGGCCTTGGGATTCAGCCATATTCTCCACACGAAAAGAACGTGGAAGACGATAAACATTAGAATGCTGACCAGCCGTAGTACGTGAAGTACGACGCAATGATGACTGGCTAGAACAAGGCTGAGACACTACAGGCAACGAAGAACCCAAAGGCTGAACTCTTTCGGGCACAACAGGAGCATCTGAAATCTGACCATCTCCTGTAGGTGCCACCATAGGAAGCCCTATAGGACCCGAAGCACTAAGGGCAGGTACTGGGACAGCCGGTAATCTGGTTTCTGATACCAACAGCCAAAGGTCTTCATCACTGGAGGTATCCAAAGGTGCTACTGGAACTTGTGGTGGAGAAACCCTAGGAGGAGGAACAGGAGCCTCTTTCTGGACTTGGGCTTTTAACATGTCACGATGGACGTGCTTTACCTTACATAGGTCATTTACTGGAGCAACTGTATAAACTGCTCCTTCCCCAACAGGAGCCCTCAGCACTTGATAAACAACAGAACTCCATACGTCATGAATTTTATGGCGACCCCGAACAGTATTATCTCGCAGGTAAACCAACTGACCCTCCTGTAAGGGCAACTCGCGAACATGCTGGTCATGCCGTTCTTTCCGGCGACCAGCAGCTATCAAAAGTCGCTCATGGGCCCCCTCAAATGCCAACTTCAGCCTAGCCTGATGTTCCACCACCCAGTCCTGGATCTCCCCAGGTATGGGATCCTGTACCCGACCCAGCAGGAAATCTATGGGGAGTCTAGGTTCCTGACCAAACATCAGGAAGTATGGGGACTCTCCAGTACCCTGGTGAGGAGTAGTGTTGTAACAGAAGATTACCTGTGGCAAATGGGCCGCCCAGTCCAGCTTCCAGGAAGTTGGTAAAGTTCGTAGAAGATTATGCAACGTTCTATTAAAGCGCTCGCACTGCCCATTACCAGCCGGATGGTATGGGGTTGTCCGGGACTTCTCAATCCCATATAATTGGCAGAGCTGCTGCATTAGAGAACTCTCAAAACTTCTCCCCTGATCAGAATGGATGCGACTCGGAACACCAAACTTGAAAAACCATTCTTTAAGCAGAACCTGTGCCACGGTAGAGGCACGCTGATCACGAGTGGGGACTGCTACGGTATATTTACTGAACACATCAGTCATGACAAGAATGTTTTCCAGCCCATTTCGGGATGGCTCCAACATGGTAAAATCAATGGCCAAGATCTCATTAGGCCTAGATGCTAGCAAATGACCCATGAAACTGTGGGGTACCCGTCCAGAATCCTTGGCGACTTGACATCGCTCACACTCTTGGCACCACTGTTTAATGTCCGCAGACATCCCTGGCCAATAGCAACGTTGCCTTACCAATTCCGTTGTCCTCTCAATGCCCTGATGGCCATGCTCCTGATGCAAGTTTCGTAATATTTCTGGCTTAAGGACTGCAGGCAAAATTAGTTGGAGATTTTCCTCCCCACCATCTGACCTGAACATCCGGCGATATAACACTCCCTCTTTCTCGACCAGCCTGTCCCACTGACGCAACAGTGCCATGGCTGGTCTTGAGATCTGACGTCTCTCTGCAGGGGAGGGCTGAACCTGTTTTTCCCAAAAAGACAAAACCTCTTTAAGAACAGAGTCTGCGGATATCAAAAGAACTACTACCTGGGAGCACCGAAACCACGGTCTGCGTCGCAGATATCAAGGGATCCACCTGGGAGGCCTGTTGGATTGGCACAGGAAGTGAGGTACCTGGGAGGTATTCTTCCAGACCAGGGCCTGGCGGATGCTGGCGGGACAATGCATCGGCATTCTTGTTGCTGCGACCTGAGCGATATTTTATTTGAAAATCAAAAGCTGCAAGTTGCGCGGCCCATCGGTGCTCCGTCGCTCCTAGTTTTGCCGACTGAAGATAACTCAAAGGATTATTGTCCGTAAACACCACACACTTGTGCCCCAAGAGGTACTCACGAAACTTTTCTGTCATGGCCCACTTGAGCGCAAGAAATTCCAACTTCATGGAACTATAGTTGCGCTCAGGGGGCCGAAGACCTCGACTGGCATACGCCACTGGCCGGACACCACCTTCATGTTCTTGCGAGAGCACAGCCCCCAGGCCACTATGGCTAGCATCGATCTCCAAGATGAAGGGAAGCGAGAAATCTGCATATGCCAGAACTGGAGCTGAAACCAACTTACCCTTTAAAGCCTCGAAACTGTTTTCACATTGGGGGGTCCAAGCCATCCCCAAAGCCTGTCCTAACCCCTTTTTACTTTTGGTGCCTACGAGTGTAGCCACCAACTTATGCAAAGGGCCTGCTAATTGAGCAAATCCCTCCACAAAGCGCCTGTAATAACTGGCAAACCCTAAAAAGGAGCGCAGCTCTGACACGTTGCCGGGACGCTGCCACTGTGCTACTGCCTCGATCTTAGCAGGATCAGTAGAAACTCCGTTGCTGGAAATAACATGTCCCAGGTAGCTCACTTCCTGTTGGAAAAAGACACATTTCTCTAGCTTAGCTTTCAAGCCCTCCTTTTGGAGGCGCCCAAGCACAACCTCCAGCCGCTGCAAATGCTGGGAAACAGAGGACGAAAACACAATAATATCATCCAAATACAAAAGTAGTGATTGATACTGCTGATCCCCAAACATCCGTTGCATCAACCTTTGGAAAGTACTTGGAGCGTTGCAGAGTCCAAAGGGCATACTGTTCCACTCGAATAGGCCAAATGGTGTACAAAAAGCAGTCTTAGCCTTGTCCTGTTCTGCTACCGGGACCTGATTATACCCACTGGCAAGGTCCAAGGTTGAAAACCAGCGAGCTCCAGAAAGTGCGTCCAAACTCTCCTCAATGCGAGGCAGAGGAAAAGCATCCTTGCGTGTCTTGCTATTAAGCAACCGATAATCCACACACATACGCAAGGTACCATCCTTCTTTTTAACTAGTACGATAGGGGACGTGTAGGGACTGCTACTCTCCCTCACAACCTGAGCCTCAAGAAGCTGATCAATGTGTGCCTTTACCAGTTCGTACTCAGATGGCGGAATGCGTCTATACCTCTGCCGCACTGGCACGCTATCCAACAAAGGGATTTCATGTGTGATTAGGTTTGTACAACCCAAATCACCCTCATGAGCTGAGAAAACGGAACTATATTTCTGTAAGAGGGATCTAACCTCCTTCTGTTCCTGATCAGGCAAAGCAGACAAATCAACACTCTCTACGCCAGCCTGTGCAGAATTAATAGCTAGCTACTTGGGATGACACTGTGGCAGTGGTGGACCTAACCTCAGTAACCCCAGAAGGTAAGCTGACAACCTGGACTGCACTTAAAGAACCCAAACGGGTATGTGGATGGAGAAGAACTTCAGTAGTCCCCACATTAACTACCGGAACGTAAACCGTGCCTCTGATAACCTGAACAAGACAGGGAGAAACCAACAAACCTGCAGGGAGGCCAGCCTCAAAAGGCTCAAAAAGTGCAGACCGACCAAAAGACAGTTCTGGACAAGTGCTAGCAACCAATTTTATCACACCACCAGGTATACGCAACACCCGACTTCCTCGAACCTTTACGGTACCCACAGGGTCTCTAGGAACTTTGGTGGCCGACTGATGGCACTGCTGCAAAGCATCAATAACTGGACTGGGAGCCTGCACCACTGAAGGCAACTCAAAAAAAGAAGGACCATGTAATCCAAACAGCTCTTGATAGCACCGGCTAATGACGTTCATCCCCAAAACACCAGGGACTGCAGACGAGGCACCAGGAGGATCCTTCACGACTAAGATCCCACAACGAGACATAATCTTGTTACACAGCAAAACATCCAACTCTAAATAACCTATGTAAGGGATATCCAGCCCATTAGCTGCCCGAAGCTGTAACCAATGACAGGACTGAAGCCTATCATGCCCCCAAGGTTCAAACTGTTTCAAAAAGAAGCTCTCTGTTACTGTAGACACCATGGAACCAGTATCTAGCAGACAAGAAACCATAACACCAGCAATCGAAACATTAATGACTGGACAAGAAGATATAAGCCTAGACACAGCACCTGCCCTTGAGCCGAAAGACACCCCCTCTGAACTGTGGCTCTGCAGTTCAGTGGGCTTCAGTTTTCCGACTGCTGTGAAGGGTGAGAGGACCTACCCACGTTTGACGGCGGTCCCCTAGGCTGTGGAAAAACACGTTCCCCATCACAATCCCTCGCAAAATGACCAGGCTGTTGGCATCGTCGGCAAATCACCCGTCCCTGATGAGAAGGACGAATAGACCAAGAGGGGCTCTGCAAAGAAGCAACAGTTTTAGTTAACTGGTTAAGCTGCTCTTGCTGACGCTTCAAAATTTCCTTTAACTCCCCAAACTCGGATGACTGAGAGACACCTGAAGGGGCTGGGCGGGAACCTCCCTGTACACCATACTGTAGACCATAAGCAGATGGCAGAGAAAAACTGCGCTCTCTAGCACCTCCTGGTAACCCCTCCCTCTCCCATCGAATAGCTTCCCCACGTACCTCCAACAAGGTAGCAGTAGGCTGCCGGCGAACAAACTGCTTTAACTCCCGACGAAGAGCCCCATCTAAAACATGCTCTACAAACTGATCCCGAAGTAAAATACTTACATTGAGCATCCCCTCTGGAGCATGCTGCTGTACAGATTCCATTAAACCCATTAAGGCCAAGGAAAACTCCTGTAAAGTTTCTCCTTCCTGCTGTTTTCTTGAGAAAAAGGCCTGTTGTAACGTAACATAAGACTGGGAGCTACTGTAAAGATCTTTTAAAATGGCTAGAACTCTGGCTGGATCCCCTCGGTCTACACTAGGGCGATATTTTATCTCTTCCCTTGCTTCCCCTTCCAAATGATCAAAAATAAAGAAAGCCTGATCAGCTACTGAAAGGTGACGGACCCGCATACAAGCCTGTATCTCCTCTATCCATTCCACTATACCCATCCCAGTCTTACCATTAAAGAACGGGCACTTTCGATCTCGCGGAATAACCACAAAACGCTCTGTAACAGCACTAGCACTGGCAGGTGGAACATTACTTACCATAACAGGAGAAGCTGAAGTAGCTACATTAGGACCAGGTAAAGCAGCAGCCCTTTCCTGCAGTAGTCGCTCATTATCAGCCTTAAGCTGCAAAACTAGATCTCTGAGCTGCTGTATCTCGTCCTCCATCCCAACAAAGGGTGAGCTGCACCAAAACTCAAAACAAATTAGTTAACAATCCAAATCTTCAAACAAATGCTGCTGTTTTGTCTCTACCTTCAACACCAAATCACAAATAAGTTTTCAAAACAGAATTATTACAAAAATGGACACCACGTCTCCGGATCTCTAAAAGTGAGACCCTGCCGACTACGCCAAATGTGGCAAGAGAGAGTAAGAATACTAATAAATATTTATAGTAAATAGTGCACGACTACGCCACCTAAGGGAATTTCACCCCTAGGAAATATAACTGGCCCTTAAAGCCAAGAAAATTAAAGACACGCAGATCTAGAACACTTTGAGACCAGAGACGGAGTTCCAAATATTTAAACACAGTTTTATTAACAATTATTTTTAAAACATTCACACACACACACACACAAACACTGGACAGACAAATTAATATTAAGACTCAGGCCAGGACTGGACTGAGGGCTTACCGCAGCAGAAAGGAGCAGAAAAAGGATACGAGGTCACCTACACTACACACACCACACATGACTGCACTGCATATCTCAAACACCAAGTGCTCTACACTACAGAATGGTGAAAAGATACTCCACACCCCAAGCTCTGTCGCTTTGGCCCACAGCTCCTGTCCAGCCAAAAAAGAAACAAAATTAAGTATGGCAAATGGTAGAGGGGAGAGACCACTAATAATTTTACCAGAACTATATTTCAAATTAAAACTACACAATTAATTACAACAACTATATAAAAGAGAAAAACACTTATCTTATTTAGTCCTGGTCTCTCGCAGCCCCTCTTTACCACACCACAGTACAACCACCACAACACACACACACACACACACACACACACAGTTCTGCTAAACAGAAGAAAGAGAAGAAAGTCCAAATAACCAGAATTTAACCCAAATTAAAGTAATCCAAACACAAAATACAAAAATCAGGAAAGTGCAGTCGACTGACTGCACTAATCTTCAAAATAAAATAATCCCACCAAATTAACCAACACTCAAACTCAAATTATAAAGAAATCAAATATATGAAATAAATGAGAAATACTTAATAAATGACAAGATACCAAATCATAAATGAGAAAGTAATCAATAAGAAATCAACCCTAATTCCATACAAAACAAAAAGAAGCAACAGATAGTTAGGGTTGATAACGCAAAGCAAAATTATAAAAATAGAATACAAACTCAGGCAAAACAGAAACCAAATTTAAACAAAGATATAATAATCCAAAACAAAGAATGAATAAGACAGAAAATAGCAAAAGAAAATTAACAACAAAAATAGAGAAACAAAACAGCAGCACTGTGAGAAGCTAAAAGCCACAATCAGCACAGTCTGGGTGAGAAAACCTATAAAATACACAAATTTTAATTAAACCATTTAAAATAGCCAATTTGAGAATTAATCAAATATTATACTTACATACAGCATGCAGTTTCCCCAAACAATCAGGGTTAGAGTGCAGAGAGCAGACAACACCACTGGCAATCACAGCTGGTGCAGCAAACAGCAGCTAGCAGAAAATGGCACGGCAGACACAGGAAATGGCCACAGCAGACGATCAGCTACAGCCCGGCAACAGCACAGCCACACGGCCGCTATCCCTACCCCCAATCCAAAAGAGCAAGTCAGCTGTAATTCTAAAATCACGCTCAAACTAACAAAATAAGCAGAGCAGACCTACCTTATGAAACTGAAAGTAAAACTAGACCCACCAGAGCACAATACAACGCTGCTGGGCCGGCAAAACAGCCGAAAATCTTCAAGTCTACAAGTAAAATGTGCTAATGAGTTAATCAAGTCACACAGTAAGATTATAACAAACTACTGTAGCCACAAATACCTTCTTTGGAAGTGAGCCAAAAACCGCGCTAAATCAAGCAAGCTGAATGCCGCTGGACCGGAAGTGAGACGCTCCGGGAGAGAGAGGAGTGGGGGACAGGAAGCGCACACCAAATAAGGGTCCCCCATCTATATATAGGCGATAGAAATCCCGCCCAGCACCTTAAAGCGCCCGCACACCATTATTAAATGAAGAAATGTAGGTGGGGTAAACAAAACCCCTCCTGCTACATATACAGTGCCTTGCGAAAGTATTCACCCCCCTTTACATTTTTCACATTTTGTTACCTCACAACCTGGAATTCAAAGGGAATATTTGAGGGTCTGCATCATTTAATTTATAGACCATGCATACAACTTTCAACATTTAAAATTTTTTTTTATTGTGAAGCAAACAACAAATAGGACAAAATAACTGAAAACATCAGTGTGCATAACTATTCACCCCCGTAAGTCAGTACTTTGTAGAGCCACCTTTTGCAGCAATTACAGCTGCAAGTCGCTTTGGATAAGTCTCTATGAGCTTGCCACATCTTGCCACTGGAATTTTTGCCCATTCCTCATGGCAAAGCTGCTCCAGCTCCTTCAAGTTAGATGGTTTCCATTGGTGAACAGCAATCTACAAGTCTGACCACAGATTCTCAACTGGATTAAGGTCTGGGCATTGACTAGGCCATTCCAATATGTTTACACGTTTCCTCTTGAACCACTAAAGTGTTGCTTTAGCAGTATGCTTTGGGTCAATGTCCTGTTGGAAGGTAAATCTCCACCCTAGTCTCAAATCACTGACAGACGTAAACAGGTTTTGCTCAAGAATATCCCTGTATTTAGCACCATCCATCTTCCCCTCAACTCGGACCAGTTTTCCAGTCCCTGCTGCTGAAAAACATTCCCACAGCATGATGCTTCTACCACCATGTTTCACTGTGGGGATGGTGTTCTTGGGGTGATGAGATGTGTTGGGTTTGCGCCAGACATAGCGTTTTCCTTGGTGGCCAAAAATCTGACCACAGTACCTTCCTCCATACAGTTTGGGAGTCTCCCACATGCCTTTTTGCAAACGCGAAACAAGCCTTCCTATTTTTGCCTGTAAGTAAGTTTTTTTTTCCTGGCCACTCTTAAAGCCCAGCTCTATGGAGTGTACGGCTTATTGTGGTCATATGAACAGATACTCCAGTCTCTGCTTGGGAACTCTGCAGCTCCTTCAGGGTTACCTTTGGTCTCTGTGCTGCCTCTCTGATTAATGCCCTCCTTGACCGGGCTGAGAGTTTTGGTGGGCGGCCCTCTCTTGGCAGGTTTGTTGTGGTACCATGTTCTTTCCATTTGATGATGATGGATTTGATGGTGCTCCGGGGGATCATCAGAGATTTGGATATTTTTTTATAACCCAACCCTGACTTATACTTCTCTACAACTTTATCCCTGACTTGCTTGGAGAGCTCCTTGGTCTTCATGGTGTTGTTTGATTAGCTTAATGGTGTTGCAGCCTCTGGGGCCTTTCAGAAAAGGTGTGTATATACTGACAGATCATGTGACACTTTGATTGCACACAGATGGCCTTCATTTCACTAAGCATGTGACTTCTGAAGGTAATTGGTTGCACCAGAACTTTTTAGGGGCTTTATAACAAAGGGGGTGAAAACATATGCACATGCCAATTTTCAGTTTTTTATTTTCATATTTTCTTTATATACATTTTTTTTTTCTCATTTCACTTCTAAAACGTAGACTATTTTGTGCAGATGCATTACATTCAATTCAGATAAAAAAAAATACATACAGGTTATAATGTAGTAAAATAGGGAAATAATCCAAGGGGGTGAATATATATATATTCAAGCAGAGCAGATATCAGCCAATACCAATTTTCCTAAACAGCGTCATTAATCGGCCGTAATAAACTTTCATTTCTCTCTCTCTCTCTCCCTCTCTCTCTCTGCTGTAGGTGACATGGGTTTTGCGGAGAGTATAGGGATCCCAGGAGAAAAAGGTATTAAAGGAGAGCCTGGACGTAGAGCTAACAGCATCCTAACCTATGGGGAACCTGGAAAAATGGGCCCTCCAGGACAGAAAGGAAGTCCAGGTCCTGCTGGAATCCCTGGTGAGTCATCAGACTCTAGATTATAATTAAAAGGCAAATGCAAGCTTTATTTAAAATAACTCATATTTACTGATATTTCCGAGTGCATAACAAAACCCCTGACCTGTGTGTGCAGCCTGCTGACTCACTAGCCTTCGGTCAAGTTGTGATGAGTAGATAACTGTGTCAGAGTATTTCTGTACGGGTTGCCTCTAATATGTAATGGTAGGGATTGGTTTAAAAGAATGTATTCAAGTCGATTTCCATTTAAGCAATCTGATATCATATAACTCCAGGATCGATCTTTCACCCGTTCGACAGAGGCACCACATTTGCTGTTCCTTTAAAGCAAGAAATTTAAACAGAACCTGACCAATGGAAACTCAAAAAAAAATCTCTAAGGACACACCCTTCTCAAATCAAATCAAATTTATTTGATCATCTTAGCAACCCGTCAGTCTTCATTAGAGAGAGACGTGTGTAAAGTGCTTGAGTTTCTGCAGCCTCTTACCAAAGCTGTGAGGAGGATAACAGAACCGATTTGATTCAAATGATAAAGAAAATAAAACTAATTAAAACTTTGGTTATATCTCAGTAATGCTGGACTAAATGAGACATTGGCTACATGCTGTGTCTGCATGTGAACATTTTGATATAATACATCTGGGTATTATATTTTAGGCAGGTCTTTTATTATAGGTAAAATTATGCAAAAATTGAGAAAATGCCCCTAGAACCGAAAGGGTTAACTTATTTTTTCTCAAGTATCTCGACAAAGTGAGCGTCATTCAAAATGATGAAATGCCTAATTGTACTAGTGTAAATGAATAATTCAAGATTCTAGTTTGTTTGTGTTTGTATTTTAGGGTCCAAATGCATCCCTGGCCCTCTAGGAGAGTTTGGAGAGAAAGGAGAGAAGGGCCCTCCAGGAGAGATTGGCAACAAAGGCCCTAAAGGTAAAAATCTTTAGAAATCAAACCCTCAGATTCATTTGCAGAGCAGCAGCAAATACCATCCATAAAACCCCATCTTTCCACAGCTCTGTAAAAATGTGACCTTTACCATGAAAGGCTTTTAGATAAAGAACAAAATCAAGGAAATTATATAATTGGTCCAGAGTTCTGTTGCAGTGGTTTCCCTTTTCACAATGTCAATAATGACTTTTGTTTTCTCAGATATTTTATAATTTTGATAAAGTGTCTTAAAATAATGAATAATGATAGCATAATAATATATTGTCTTAGTATCTTTAAATGAATGAGTGTTTCAAAAGGATGACTTTGCATGTTAAGACTACCTAAACTTAATTACTTAATGACCCAAAAAAGAATATCAAAATATTGTCTAATTATCCTAAAATAATAATTACTAGGCATATCTTGTACAGATACTCAAAAAATAACCATACATCTCTGTGTATGTTTACTTCTATTAAAACTCTCATTTCAGCTGTGGTAGCTGATATCAGTTGTGAAATGTTGTTTACCATGAAACCAGATGATTAGCTTGCTGTGAAAATCTCATACCATTAACACTAAGTAACAACACTGATTATTTTATATTCTGTGTTCTGTACATGGAGCTAGACACGCCACAGCTCTGGTTAATGTCCACTCTTTCTGTTTCTCTGCTATCTGTCCAATTCTGCTCTCTTTAGTTTGTAACTCCATGTGAGTGAGTGCTCATTAATAATAGTACTCGGTCTCTTTCAGATTCATTAAGATACTTGTGTTAGGTTTTAAAACTGTTTGCAGGACCTCTTGATTTTAAATTTGGGCTGTCAAAGTTCCTGTAATAATGGCTAAAGGTTATTTGGCATTGTACAAATTGCACCTCGCACCATGAAACCAGGCCTTCTGGACATGTGACAACAACCGCTTGATCTTGGTTCTGACCACACTGCATCCATTAACTGATTTATTGGTCATCTCCACCAAGACAAGAGCAGGACCACTGTCATTATAAATGACTCCATGGCAGTCTTCCTTTCAGAAACTTTGCTCCATCTACCTAATATTTACACTACAAAATACAGAACGCTTTCTAATGTCAGTGCTTTGGAGAATAATAAATAACAAATTATTGTGAAATGTTTAGCACTACAATACAACCAGCAACAGTCTTGTTTTGTTCTTTGTTTCAGGTTTTGATGGTATCTGTGAATGTCCTCCACCCCCTGATATGCCTGGTCCTAAAGGTTTTGCAGGTGACCCTGGTAATCCTGGTGATCCAGGCAGGCCTGGGCGTCCTGGTCTGCAGGGTGACTTTGGTCCCACTGGAGACAAGGGCCTGCCAGGACAATATGTGAGTATAGTCACTTCTTAGTGAATATAAGAGAGAGAGAGAGAGAGATAGAGAGAGGAAGAGCGAGAGAGAGAGAGAGAGAGAGAGAGAGAGAAAGAGAGAGAGAGAGTCAGTACTGTGTTTTTATTCACAGTATTTGGAACACATAAGGAATCATGTAGTAATTTTAAAGTGTTAAACAAACCAAAATACTCTGAGAAGCATTTAGATGCTCTTATCTGGGATGCTGTTAACTTGTGGTTTCTGAGACTGGGAGCTTATGAACTGATAGCTGATGAACTCGACTGTGCAAAAGAGGTAACTTTGCTATTCTTGTCCTGGGGCAGTCCTGATGAGAGCCAGTTTCACCACAATGTTTTTAATAGCCTTTGAGACTGCATTGACAATTCGGATTGACTGACCTTAATTTCCTAAAGCATTTTTTCCCTATTAGTTAAGTAGTTCTTGTAATAATATGGATTAGAACATTACTATTTACTGTATACCTGTAACTTTACAACTGACAGAAATTCAAGTAATGAACTAACTAAAAAGCCTGAATTCCAGACGACTCTAAAAGAATGTGAAAAGCTTTTATCACACTTTACTGTTATTATTACTGTATTGTTGTTGACAGCACTAGTCATAACGTGTGTCCCCTCGGCTGATGTTGTGATTGGGTATTTTACAGGGTGATAAAGGTTTTCGAGGTCTCAAAGGGAGGAAAGGGGACAAAGGAGACTTATATATAATGAGCGACAAAGGTATGTCATATGCATAGGGTCATTATCAGAGTAAGATTTGTAACTATTTTGACTATTTATCATATGATTTATAAGTGCTCAGACAACACAGAACTCATATTTTCCTGCTTCATTACTTTACATATTTTCTTGCATGCATACGCCCATATATTTGTCCTTTATCTCTAAAAGTAGCAGCTCCAGCTACAGAGTTACCAGAGTCAAATCTGTAGAGTCAAATCAAATCCATGAGCTCTAGGGGTGGAAGAAAATATGGATATTTCTGGATATATCGTATCTCTAAGCTCCCTAAAACTCGCCCTTTAATCTGACTTACTAAAGTTGCTGCTTCATTACTCCACTTTGTAGTGCAATAATCAATAAGTATAAGTACCTCCGGTTAGGAATATTGGTTGTGTTTCTGTGAAAATGACACCAATAAATCCATTCTGGTAATCTAGAGCTTATGACCCTGGTCACAGTATTTTTAAAGTGAAGTAGATGTTTGACATAATGCTATCTTGGCAGCAAAAAACACAGGTGCACCACTGATTAGAACCCAGACAACAGTCAACCATCAGATGTCATTCCTGTCTTGGCAACGCAGGCACAACATGGGCAACCCCCCATTCATAAAACACACAAAGGAAATACAGCAACAATAAACTGAATACAAAATAAAATAACATTGCTGTTCCTGTAAATCAGCAGCTCAAACACCTTCACACACACGTTTAATCTGCTGAAAAGCAAAGATGCTATTAGTACATGCCTTTTGTATACAAGGCGTATTTTTGTTTTACATCAATACACAATACCAAACACACACTGACACGCCCTAAATCAAGGTGCACATGGCGTGGTTACTGCTCACCTATAGGTCGCTAAAATATGGCCCACAGCCAAGCCATGCCAGACCAAACCAAACAAAGCTGATCCAATCACAACCCCATCACAAATCAGTGGTGGAATGTTTTCTAAATGTACAAACACATTAACTAATTTGGTCCACAGAAATGTGATAAAGTTTTAGTGCTCATTAAATATTTTTAAAATCGTAGTTTTGTATATTTATTTTTTATTTTTGAGAAACAAAGGCCTATTAATTTATGGAATAATACAGTCCTGTGCATCCCCATATAAACTGAGAGCAAGTGCATGCTATGTAATGCTTACTATTTTTAAGGTGTCAGGGGAGATCCTGGAGCAAATGGAGTACCTGGTGATCCTGGATTTGAAGGCAGGGTGGGGGATACTGGTAAACCTGGTGCTCCTGGAGATACAGGTCCACAGGTCAGTCATCAATGCATCAGAGAAAAAATATTGTCATAAATTGGCTACATTAACTCTTTAAATTGAACTGTGCTTATTTCTGTCACAATACCTAGTCTTATCTGGGCAAAATATTGTTTAAAAATAATTACAATAAACAATATTGTTGTATTTTAAAGATCATTTTATACCATCGGTATAATGATGAATATTAAAGTATAGTAATGTAGTTACTTTTATTTATTATGAATATTCATTAGGGGTGTCACAATTTTGATATTTTATCGAAATCGATCGAAATTATGTCATGGTCTCGAGCCTCGAAGTCAAAAAGAGGATCGATGATCTCTCCCTCTAAGCTACGCAAGCGCACAGTTAGTTAAGGTTCTAATTGTTCTATTATTTTGTACATGACTGTTCCTATATATATATTTTATTATTTATTTTGTTATGTTGCACATGTCTGTTTTAATTGTGCACACTGCTGCTACCAAAAAAAGCCACTAGATGGCATTACATATATATCTTAATTAAATTATTTAAATTTGTGTCTAATGTGGTGTATTACAGATCACTTGTATCACTTTACATCACTTACATCAAGCCCACATTTTGAAATAAGATATTGTAAATTTGATGAATCAAACCAATGATTGACCATAGACTAATCTAAAACTGGCACAGGCCTCTCTGCTGTAAAAAAAGAAAAAAGAAAATCGAGAATCGAATCGAATCGTGATCCTAAAAATGTAAATAAAATCGAATCGAGAATTTAGAGAATCGTGACACCCCTAATATTCATACAATAAAATTGGAATATATATTTATATGTCCTAAATAAAAATGTTATTTTTTTTTTTTCAGGGTGATAGTCTTTCTGGCTGCCCTGGTGATCGAGGGGATCCGGGTAATCCTGGTTGTAAGGGCCAGAAAGGTGCACCAGGACCACCAGGCCCAGGAGTTCCTGGATCAATTGGTCAACGAGGGCTAAATGGGGACCCCGGACCCCCAGGACGAAGAGGAATTGATGGACCAAAAGGAGTTAAAGGTTAGTTAAAGGCCATACTGTAAAAAAAAAATCTAAATGACTGAAAGAATGACTATTTCTATTATTAGAAATTATTATTATTATATTATATCTTGACAAATGTCTGACCAACAATAGGTTTAGGTTGTGGTCTCAATTGATTAAAATGTTTTATCAGATTAATCACAACAATATTCTGTAATTAACTGCAATTCATTGCACTTGTTCTTTTATAGTTCTTTTAAGTTTTTATAGAGGATATTTAATTGTAAATAAAAGAATGAGTGTAAGAAATGTAAAATTCAATTATATTTATATTAGTGGTGTTAGTTAAAACACTGATATATACTTATATGTTTGATAAAGTCCCTCAGTGGAATAAAGAATGCATGATAAATTGGATAGAGGATTTTACTATTGTAAGCATCTCAGCTTGGTTGTAAGAATTTCTCAATTAGAACTTAATTTGCTGAGCATAAAGAGCGTGTTGGGCAGAGGTGAGGCAGATTACGGCGGAAGTTGGAGTCAAACTTGGTGGCGTAATTAATTTGCATTAAAAAAAAGAACAACACGTTACTGATTACAAATTAATCACATGCGTTAACACATTAACTTTGACAGCCCTAGTTTTAAGTTGAGTTAGTAAGAGAAAGTTTGGGGTAATGTGGTTCCAAGTTGTTTTGTTTTATTTTTTCTGCAATTTTTTTCTTACAGTGAAACAGAAAGGTCTCATGTTGGTGTAGTAATTTCAGAACTTGGGATGTCATTTAATTGTATTATTTAAAGAGAATAGAAGCACTGGTGCTTATTATCTAGACTGGAAAACAAAAGTTGTTGCTCACCTGCCCTCAAACACATATGAACTTGTGTGACATCCCATTCTTTACAACCCTTTACAGCTATAAGAGCTTTAGCTTTTCACAAGGAGTAGGAGTGTGTTTATGATCATTCTTTCAGAAGAGCATTTATGAGGTTAGACATGTTGAGCTCTGTGCAGGCCAGTTAAGTTCTTCCACACCAAACTCGCTGATTCATGTCTTTATGGTGCGCAGTCATGCTGGAACAGGAAAGGACCGTCTCCCAAATTGTTCCCACAAAGTTAAGAGCATGAAATTGCCCAAAATGTCTTGGTGTGCAGAAACGTAAACTTTTCACCTGGCACAATGCAACCAGGCAAATACTGTTCTGCTGGCAATCGACAAAACCAGACTCGTCCATCAGACTGCCAGAAAGAGAGAGATATTCGTCACTTCAGAAAACTCGTCTTCACTGTTGTAAAGCTTGGCTGGAGCTGCTTGGCCATGGAAACCCATTACGTGAAGCTCCCTACGCACTGTTCTTGATCCTATCATGGTACTACGCTGGAACATTTTGAGAGCAGTGCCATTGAGTAATCACTTTCAAATAACCTTTTATTAATAGCTGAATGAATAGTTACTTACATTTTGTATAATCATTTTAAATAAAAGTTATGCCTGGGTTATCTTGCTCTCTGTGCAGGTGATATGAGGCCTTGTTCACCTACCAAACCCGGGGACCCTGGACCTAAGGGTGAAATGGGTGACCAAGGTAACTGTAACTAACATCTCTTACGTCATTTGGCAGTCATTGCTGCTATACTATTCGAGCGTGATTACATAATTAAATAAATTATTATATAATGAAGTGAAGAATTACACTTAAAATCAGATAACTCTCAGGGTAACACAAAATATGTTATTATATAAGTCAACCTTTTTACAAATTTTGCCACTTAATACAGTTAGCTAAAATAAATATTTTATTTCTAAATAATGCTTCATTATGACTTTAATGATTGAATGTTTGAATGCTTTATTTTTTTCAGGTTTGCCTGGAGAGAAAGGTCTTTCAGGCCTACCTGGGTTTAGAGGCCCACCAGGGTTAAAGGGCCCGGCTGGTACAAAGGGTGACTCAGGATCTTGTGGCTACAGAGGTAGAGAAAAGCCATAGTGTTACCCTGACACAAGAACATTTATGCTGATTTGCTTTACATAATAGATGTTTCTTGACATTTGTATGCTTTAGTTGAATATAAGAAGCTATACATGTGGACGAATTGTTGGTACCCCTCGGTTAATGAAAGAAAAACCCACAATGGTCACAGAAATAACTTTAATTTGACAAAAGATAATAATAATACCATTTGAAATATATTTATATTTGAAAATTAACAAATGAAAGTCAGACATTGCTTTTTAATCATGCTTCAACAGAATTACTTTAAAAAATAAACTCATGAAACTGGCCTGTACCGAATTTAAGTTACCCTTAACATAATATTTTGTTAAGCACAATCTTTTGAGGCAATCATTGCACTCAAACTTTTTCCTGTCAATGAGACTTCTTTCAGCAGGCATTTTGGCCCTCTCCTCATGAGCAAACTGCTCCAGCTGTCTCAGGTTTGAAGGGTGCCTTTTCCACATGGCATGTTTTAGCTCCTTCCATAGATGCTAATAGGATTTAGGTCAGGACTCACAGAAGGCCACTTCAGAATAGTCCAGTATTTTTCTTCTTAGCCATTCTTGGGTGATTTTAGCTGTATTTTGGGTCATTATCCTGGTGCAAGACCCATGACCTGTGACTGAGACCAAGCTTTCTGACCTTTTCTGGGCAGCACCTTGAGATTTCATTGTACATGCACAGATTCAAGACACCCTGTGTCAGATGCAGCAAAGCAGCCCCATACCATAATAGAGCCTCCACCATGTTTCACAGTAGGGACAGTGTTCTTTTCTTGATATGCTTCATTTTTCCATCTGTAAACATAGAGATTAGTACATTCTCCCAGAAGCTTTGTGGCTTGTCAACAAGTTTGGCAAACTCCAGTCTGGCTTTTTTATGCTTCTTCCTTGATCGTCTCCCATTAAGTCTATTTTGGTTCAAACAATGACAAATGCTGCGAAATAACACTAATGTTCCTTGAGATAGAAGTTTACCTTTCATCTCTCAAGAATTTTTTCTGGGCTCTTTTGTTGCCGCTTGTTTTATACATCTCTTTGATTTGTCATCAATTATCCTCCTGTGGCCACCAGGGAGGTTGGCTACAGTCCCATGGATTTTAAATTTCTAAATTGTATGTGCAAATGCAGTGACAGGAATATCAAGCTGCTTAGAGATGGTCTTATAACCTGTGCCTTTTTTTCCAGAGAGAACTCTTTTTATTCGCTTGCTCTGATACTAGTTAACTGTGGTACACATCATGTCACCAAACAGCACAGTGACTACCTGTAGCCCTGTATATAGACCCACTGACTGATTACAAGATTGAAAACACCAGTGATGCTCATTAGTGGATAAACCTTGATTTAGCATGTGCCTTTGCTCACATTATTTTCAGGGATACCATCATTGCTGTCCAGGCCTGAGATTACTTTCAAAATCAATGTCGGAATTTTATTTGTTCAACTAATTTTTATTTATTAGAATTTTTTGTCAGATTCAAGTTATTTCTGTGACCATTGTCGGTTGTTCTTCCATTAACCAAGTGGTACCAAAACATTTGTATATGTTTGTATGTAGTTATGTTTTAGAACAACTGGTTCTAAATACGTGTTGCAAAATTATGTGTAAAAATGTGAAATAAGCCTTATTTTCATTTGCTTATTTGCATTAACTACAGTTTTAAAGATAATTGCAGCCTTTTCATGGCTGTTTGCTGTACAAAAACACAGAGCAAGAGAAGCACAAGGGCTGAAATCTCTGTGCCACACTGACAACATTCATAGGGTAATATTGGATGTATAGGGAAGTATAGAGTAATATAGGGAGGAAGTATTAAGTTATAAAGGGTGTATTGGGTAGTATTGAGTAATATATGGAGTATTGGGTAATATAGGATAATATATGAAGTATTGGGTAGTATAGATAAATATAGGGGATATAGAGTAATACAGGAAGTATTAGGTAGTATAGGGTAATATAGGGGAGTATTGGTAGTATTAAGTAATATATGGAGTATTGGATAATAAAGGATAATATACAGTGTATGGAGTAGCATATGGGTGTATAGAATAATGTAGGAATATATGGAAACATAATGTAATGTATGGGGTATAAGGTATTTAAGGGTAGTGTAGCATAGTATACGGAGTGTGGGGTATTGTAAGGTAGATAGACAAATAGAAAAGAGTAAAGGCACTGCAGTATTCTTGAACTGCTAAAACAGATAGTTAAGTGTAGCTAACTACACTTTATAGCAACAAAACCACTAATTCGTATATTGAAGGTCAGCACCCTGGACAGCATAGAAAGGCTCATTTTTATGATTCAGGGATGCTGAATATACCTCTCCTTCCATACATTCCATACAACTAACCAGTTTTCCTCAGGGCCAACTGGAAATGTGGGGGACCCAGGAGACCCTGGCCCTGATGGCTTAAGTTATGGTGGCCAGCCGGGCATTCCTGGTCTTGATGGACCCTTAGGATTAAAAGGATCCCCTGGAAACTCATTTCCTGGAGCTCCAGGGCCAATGGGTCCTATTGGATTTAACGGACTCTCAGGACCTAAAGGAGTCCCTGGACCCTCAGGTTCACCTGGTAGTGAAGGTAAGAGTGACAAGTTGTTTTCAAAGTTGCTTAGTTTAGTTTAACTCACAGGATAGCAGATTGTTAATTTACTGGGAGCCTCCACACTGAACACTGGTCAGTGTGTTCATAGTAAGGCCAGGTGAATTATGGGAGTTGGAGTGAGGTCTGATAGTGGGTGCAGGTGAATTATGGGAGTTGTAGTGAGGTCTGATAGTGGGTGCAGGTGAATTATGGGAGTTGTAGTAAGGTCTGATAGTGGGTGCAGGTGAATTATGGGAGTTGTAGTAAGGTCTGAAAGTGGGTGCAGGTGAATTATGGGAGTTGTAGTAAGGTCTGAAAGTGGGTGCAGGTGAATCATGGGAGTTGTAGTAAGGTCTGATAGTGGATTCAGGTGAATTATGGGAGTTGTAGTAAGGTCTGAAAGTGGGTGCAGGTGAATTATGGGAGTTGTAGTAAGGTCTGAAAGTGGGTGCAGGTGAATTATGGGAGTTGGAGTGAGGTCTGATAGTGGGTGTAGGTGAATTATGGGAGTTGGAGTGAGGTCTGATAGTGGGTGTAGGTGAATTATGGGAGTTGGAGTGAGATCTGATAGTGGGTGCAGGTGAATTATGGGAGTTGGAGTGAGGTTTGATAGTGGGTGCAGGTGAATTATGGGAGTTGGAGAGTGGTCTGAGAGTGGGTGCAGGTGAATTATGGGAGTTGGAGTGAGGTCTGATAGAGGGGTGCAGGTGAATTATGGGAGTTGGAGTGAGGTCTGATAGTGGGTGTAGGTGAATTATGGGAGTTGGAGTGAGGTCTGAGAGTGGGTGTAGGTGAATTATGGGAGTTGGAGTGAGGTCTGATAGTGGGTGCAGGTGAATTATGGGAGTTGTAGTGAGGTCTGATAGTGGGTGCAGGTGAATTATGGGAGCTGGAGTGAGGTCTGATAGTGGGTGTAGGTGAATTATGGGAGTTGGAGTGAGGTCTGAGAGTGGGTGTAGGTGAATTATGGGAGTTGGAGTGAGGTCTGAGAGTGGGTGTAGGTGAATTATGGGAGTTGGAGTGAGGTTTGATAGTGACTGCAGGTGAATTATGGGAGTTGGAGAGTGGTCTGATAGTGGGTGCAGGTGAATTATGGGAGTTGTAGTGAGGTCTGATAGAGGGGTGCAGGTGAATTATGGGAGTTGGAGTGAGGTCTGATAGTGGGTGTAGGTGAATTATGGGAGTTGGAGTGAGGTCTGAGAGTGGGTGTAGGTGAATTATGGGAGTTGGAGTGAGGTCTGAGAGTGGGTGTAGGTGAATTATGTCGATGCTCTACAGGTCCTCCAGGTGAACCGGGAGCTAAAGGAAGAAAAGGAGAGCCTGGACCAATAGGACAGCTTGGGGGACCGGGGTGTACAGGGCCAAATCCAAAACAGTGTGACCGTGGACCAGATGGTCCAGTGGGAGACAGGGGACCCCCTGGCTTCACAGGAACTCCAGGTTAGAACATCTGTTTGATTAAAGAACATAATTTTACTATTTATATTATTGTTGCTTATACTAACATAGCACCTTTCTAGAACCCAGTTGTGTTTTACAATCAACACACAACATAGTAATCCAATACACTCGATTCACTCGATTAGATTCACAGTCTTGGATTCATGATTCACTTTTAAGGGGGCTTGTCCTAGTTTTTATTTGTTAAGTGTATTAATAAAGACAAATGCATTTTGTTTAAATGCTCCCTCTACTGTTCTAAATGTAAACAAACTACTGTGCTGTTTTGTTTCTCAATTATTCACTTATTTATTAAGGCAGATTAAAGTAAAGTGGACATTAATAAAGGAAATATAATTCATTGCTTTACCTAATCATCTTACTTATACTGAATCTTTCAGTTTAGGGGGAACCGATTACCCTTTTATTGACCAGACCTTTAAATGCTGATATCTCTGCTCGTGTGTTCCTGTGTCTGTGTTTAGGGTACCGTGGTGAGAAAGGAGTGATGGGTCAGCCTGGCCTTCCAGGAGCAGGGCCCAAAGGTATGGCAGGAAATGCTGGTCCTCCTGGTCTTCAGGGATGTACTGGTCTTCAGGGCCCCCCAGGACCTCCTGGTGAGAGTGGGATTCCTGCTGGTAGTGGACGAAAGGGTAAGAAATCTGAATCTTACAAGTTAAATAACCTTGAATCAATTTTAAATTGTTTACATTTCTAATATTTGCATTATCAGAATTTAATAAGAATATTCGTTTTATTTGTAATATATATTTCTTTGTTTTCATCCATTATCTACTGAAAGTGTTTAACTCCTTTGTCAGATATTTTAGCCTGATTTAAGCGTTGAGCTTTGACACAAACACAAACTTTCTCGAGAAAAAGACACTTTTTGTATCTTATAACAAGTTCAAGAAGTTTAATTATATCATATTATTGTTTCTTATAATAATACAATAAAGCAAATTACAGATGTAGACTACCTTCGTTAGATATTATTTGCAGTGTAGTTTATATTTATGTTAGAAAAAGAAGTCAGTCAGAGCATATATTTTTTTGTTGATGTGTAAAATAAATGTGATGATGTTTTATTGTTCAGGTTTACCGGGACTTGATGGTAAGGATGGTCAACCTGGTGAACCAGGTCAGAACGGTAGTCCAGGATCACCTGGCTCAAGCGGTGAGAAAGGGCCGGATGGGAGGCCCGGTTTTCCAGGTGAACAAGGCATCAGAGGACAAAAAGGTATGTGTGTGTATTAGGGCTGGGGCGACGCGTCGACATAATCGACGTCATCGATTACAAAAATACATCGATTTGCATAACGTGCGTCGGCGCGTCGTAAACATGGCGGCGCCTGTGGAGAGCATTAGAGGTTAGATCGGGCCCAAAAATTCCAAACCGACCCAGTCCGAGCCTGTGCACGTTCTGCTCTAGCCCGACCCGACCTGAACCATAAACTGGCTGTTTTCGGGCTGTTTGAATGAGCGAAATATGATCAGAATTATGTTAATTAACACGGTAACATAGAAGCATAGAACTATTATTTAATTAAAATGATTTTTAAGAACAGCTAAACACAGTTCTGCAAGTCAAACGCGGAGGAGTTCACGTGCGAGAGAGAGAGAGAGAGAGAGACACACACACAAACAGAGAGAGAGAGATTTGCGTGTTCTGGTGTGAGCTACTCACAGGTGAAGGTTTTCTTTTATCTCCTCGTGCTCATAATCTAGTCCCATACATAATTCTGCAGCACTCTCAGTGTTTTCTGTCGTATTTTGCGGCTAGCGTGAGCGCTTACAACTAACACCGCGGACCGCGGGGTGCCGCCGCGCTTGTGCCGAATCCGACTCCCGCTTCGCGGACAGAATCGGCACAACACCCCCAGCTGTACAACTGCGGTAGTGAAAACAGCGCTTATAAATAAAGTAGTTTAGTTTCACTTTCAGTTTTCGTTATTTTCGTTTTTTTTATTTTTTTATAAAAATATAATTAAAAAACAGACGCCTACATCTCGGACTATTTTCTGGAGCCCGGGTCATGTCGGGTTCGGGCAGAGAATCTAAGCTCTAGAGAGCATGGACTCCGGAGAGCAATCTCCAGCTACAAAAAAAACGCCAGCGGGCATCTAAAGTTTGGGAGCATTTCACGCAAAAGGGCAACAATGTGGTCCTCTGCCATATGTGCAAAAGGAGCACTTGAAGCGCAAACATCCAGGAGCACTATGTCAACAGGGTCACACAGTAAGTTACCGTTTACATCAGGGTCTCCGCGGGTGTCCTTAAAAAGACTTAAGGCTGTCTACCAAAGGTTTTAAACCTGCCACAGGCAGAAATTATACAGTTTTGGTTTATATTTGTGCATGGCATTTCGCAGTTTCCAGAGACAGTAGCATTATTCATAAGTTCAGGTGTTTAGCTAAGCTAGCTGCCTTAAGTTATTTTAGCTAGCGCCGTCGGCGCTGCGGTGTTACACCGTTTTCTGTCACTGTACTGGCGAAAACAGGTTTTTGCCTTTCCTTTAGCCCCTGTCCTATCTGTTTTCCTCCAGGTGAGAAGGCAGGTTGGCAGTGTCTGACGCACGCTCTAAATAATCCAATGGAGATGGTTTATCTGGAATAGTTGCCGTTTTATTACAAAGTAAAATAAATACAAATAAAAGAATGCAATGGGATGCAAAAATGATAAAGTCTATTATTAACACAACTGCAGCACAAAAAGGTTTCAGCAAGCAGCGTGTCAGCCAGGTGAGTCAACCAGCGAGCGAGCGAGGTCAATAACTGTATGCTGCGTCTGCCCTCCTTTCGTCATGCGCAGTTGGCCTCCCTTCATACACTCGAGGCAACGTCCTTCACCATCTAAGCAGGGCGCAAGCTCACAAAACGCAAAAAAAACAAGAAAACATAAGTCCATGCAAAATAAACTTAAATGTGGCTCCTACACCCCGGCCCCTAATTGTTCTCCAAGAATCAATTATTTTATAATATACAAAAAGGAGCCAAGTAATAAAGTTTTAATCAAACATGTTTAACAAAAATAAGCCAAATAGAACAGTCATCTAATGAGGTAAGTATGTAAGCCAATCGAAAGGTAAGTATGTAAATCAAACAAAATAACTAAAAAACACTACTTCCCTGTATAGTGTTATCAGTGACCTCATTGAGGCTTGTCATCAGGATTCATCGTCAGCCTCAAGGATCCGGCACAGCTTGGTAATGGGCCTCTCAAGGACTGACGTCTTTGTCTTCAACTTCACAGACCTGACCAGACCCTTTGAATCTGAGGTGGTCTCCAGGGGCCTCATGTACTAAGACTTGCGTGGACTTCCTACTAAAATGTTCCGTACGCTCAGATCTGAAAAGTTCCGTACGCACAAAAAAATCCAGATTTATCAAACCGTGCGTAGGCAGAATTCCACGTACTTTCTCTTAGTACATCACAATCAACTTGAAATCAAGCGCAAATGCACGAAAGCATCACACTTGCCACGACTCCTCCCTCAATTACGCAGAGTATAATGTTATATTATTATTATTAATAATAATAATAATAATAATAATATTATATACGCATAGCGTATAATTACCCATGTTTTAAGTTTTATTATTCTAAGATAAATGCTTTCATTTAAATGCTTTAAATGAGTTGCCTACCAAAAAGACACACGTCACGCACTCAGCTTGTTTTCTTATGCTCTTGGAAATCTAAAACTGCTTATAAGCCAGTCATCATCATGGGCCAAAAAAACATAATGGTCACGGAAAATGCGCGCTCAATGAATTCGGCCATTAGCAGTATTTTCCAGTAATGCCAACGCTGCATCTCCAACAACTCCAGCGCAAACCTGATCTAGGCTAAGTGGAAACACGTTAAACGATTATTTCTGTAAGACAATGAAACTGTCTGATTAATTTACTTTATTTTACCCAATAATGCTTACTTCAATGTGTGCATAAAGGATATCTTAATAGTTGTAATTTCAATGCATCGCCTCTAAGTGTCGCCAAATGACAAAAACACAATACATACGCACAAAAAAAAGGCGTACGCCCAAAACAAAACTTCCGTGGGGGAACGCACTTTCACACGTTCAAGTCAAATTTAGTACATCAGACCGTGAGCGTGAAATATGGCGTACGCAATGTTTTTGTGCGTACGCACCTTTAGTACATGAGGCCCCAGGACTCTTCCTAATGGCCAGGACCCTCGTGGAGCACTGGGATCGACCACCAAGACAACGTCTCCGATACTGAAGTTCTTCTTTGTGCTTGTCCATTTCTGTCTTTCTTGGAGCAGGAGAAGGTATTCTTTTGTCCATCTGAGCCAAAAGAGATCAGCCATGTACTGGACCTGTTTCCAGCGGCGCTTGGCATAGATGTCGGACGTCTGGAAGACTCCAGGGGGCAGATTGGGCATGGTCTTCAGCAAAAGGAGATGATTGGGGGTCAACGGTTCCAGATCATGGGGGTCTGAGGACACTCTGGAAAGGGGGCGGCTGTTCAGGATGGCCTCCACCTCACAGAACAGGGTATGAAGGCCTTCATCGTCAGTGGTTTGCTGGTGCAGAGTGGAGTAGAGCACCTGCCGTACGGATCGTATCAGTCTTTCCCAGACACCGCCATGGTGTGATGCAGCTGGTGGGTTAAAACTCCATTCAATGCCATCAGGAAGCAGGGCATCTTGAATTTTCTTCTCATTGAGAGACATCAGGGCCCTCTTCAGCTCAGCACGCGCACCCACCAGGTTGGTCCCATTGTCAGACCTGATGTGCCTGACTTGGCCTCTCCTGCACATAAATCTCCTCAAAGCATGAATACATGAGTCTGTGTCCAAAGTATAAGCAATTTCCAAATGAACGGCTCTACTGGACATACAAGTAAAGATTACTCCATACCTTTTGATGGTGCATCTCCCTCGCCTCACCTCAATCGGGCCGAAGTAGTCCAGTCCAACGTTGGTAAAGGGTGGGAGGTCGGGTAGGATTCTTTCCAGCGGTAAGTCTGCCATTTTCTGCTGGCCTACTTTGCTTCTCACACGGCGGCATGTGACACATTTGGAGAGCACCTTTCTCGCTACCGAGTTGCCCTTTATAATCCAGTACCTCTTGTGGAGCTCTGAGAGCGTATGGTTTCTGCCACTGTGTCCACTGCGCTCATGAATGTGCCGTAACAACAGTACTGAAATGTGTGAATCTGTGGGCAAGATGCAGGGGTGTTTAGCGTCCTCTGGCATTGCGGATCGATGTAGCCTGCCACCTACCCTCAGAAGGCCATCATCCAGTACAGGATCGAGCCTACACAGCCTACTGCTTTTGGATACTCTTGGAGGTGTCATCTGCAATGTTGAGAATTCATTAGCGAAAGCTTGTCTCTGAATGTATATGACAACTGCCCTTTCTGCATCCGCTAGATCTTTCACTGTTAGATGCTGTTCACTACAGGGCTTTATACCTGCCTTTTGGCTCGACTGTAACCTGTCGGAGTGGGTGAATTGGATGAGCTCTTTTCCTTTTTTCATTTTCAGCATGTAATTTCTCTTTAGTTTGAGGTACCAAGCTACAGCCTTTAAGAGGCTGATCCAGTTTGAGAAATGCACGATAAGCTGGTCAGTAGGGGTTCTAGATTTCACCATGGTTGTGAATGCTATGGTGGGTTTCCTAACCTCTGGATCATCCTGAAGCATGGGGCCTAGTGCCTGCACTACTGGCCACCTTTCCTCTGGTTTCCATAGAAACTCTGGTGCATGAATCCATCTCTTCTGCTCCATGAACTTTCTGGCATTCAACCCTCTGGATGAGTCATCAGCAGGGTTGTCTTTGCTGCCTACGTATCTCCACTGTGACAGCTCTGTATTGTCTCGTATAAATGAGACCCTGTTTGCCACATATGTTTTAAATCTGGCTTGGTCGTTGGCAATGTACTTAAGCACCGTTTGACTATCTGTCCAGAACACAGAGGGTTCTAAGTTAAGCTGTAACTCCTTTCTCAGCATTCTGTCCACTTTAACTGCAAGAGCAGCTGCTGCCAGCTCCATTCTTGGCACTGTGACGTTCTTTAAGGGTAGCACTCTAGACTTGCCAAGTACAAAGGTGACATACACTACATCCTTACAGTTTACCTGTCTGATGTAGCTTACAGAGCCATAGCCACTCTCACTGGCATCGGCAAAATGATGCAGTTCAACGCACCTGGTCATTCCGAAGCCCTCTGGTTTCAGACATCGCTGCACACTGAAGCCTTTGATCATCTCCAAGCTGTTGGTCCATTCCATCCATCGCTTTGTTATGGCCTGTGGCAAAGGCTCATCCCACCCAAAGCCCGCCTGACAGAGCTCCTGTAGCATCTGCTTGGCTGGAAGAATGAGAGGAGCAAGAAAGCCGAGTGGGTCGAAGATAGAGCTGACAACAGACAGTATGCCTCTGCGTGTATGTGGCTTTTGGCTTAGGTTTATGTTAAATTGGAAGCTATCTGAGTCTACACACCACTGCAGTCCCAATGCTCTTTCAACTGGCAGGCTGTCTTTGTCAAGATCAAGTGACTTAATATCTTTAGCTCTGTGCTCTTTGGGAATGGATGCCAGTACTGCACGACTATTGCTCACCCACTGAGTTAGCTGGAACCCACCTTTGCTACACAATGCAGTGAGATCTCTTACCAGCTGGATGGCATCGGACTCTCTGGACACTGACCTGGCACAGTCGTCAACATAAAAGTTGTGCCTGATGGTCTCTGCTACCTGAGGGGGGAAGCATATTTCATTGTCAGTGGCAGTTTTTTGGAGAGCATAGGTTGCAATACTTGGGGAGGACACCGCACCAAAGATGTGCACAAGCATACGATGTTCTTTTGGGGTCTGACTGATGTCACCTTGTGGCCACCAAAGGAATCGCAGGTAGTTCACATCAGACTTTGCCACTCTGACCTGATGGAACATCGATTTGATGTCAGCCATGATTCCAATGAGTTCTTTGCGAAACCTCATGATGACCCCAAGAAGAGAGTTGTTGAGGTCTGGACCCTGTAGCAGTTCGGTGTTGAGCGACACACCTTGGAATGATGCAGCACAGTCGAACACTACCCTGAGCCTTTTCTTCTTAGGGTGGTAAACCCCGTGGTGTGGCAAAAACCAGGTTGTTCCGGGTGGCTGCAGGAGTTCCTCCTGTGGGACTTCCTCTGCGTAGTTGTTTTTAAAGACGTCAGTGAGAAATGCTGTGTATTCCTGTTTGAACTGCTCATTCTTTGACATCTTTCTTTTAAGGCTATACAGACGCTGTTCTACCATTTGCCTATTGCTTGGCATGTACACATTGTCTTTCCTGAAAGGAAGCTTCAAACTGTAGTGGCCATTCTCCAGTATTGCCTCATTCGCCATGCGTAGGAAAGTTTTGTCCTCGACAGACATTTCTGTCTTTTCCTCTGATGCATTTTCTTGAAAATCCTGATTGTACTGTGAGATTAGCAGCTTTTCCAGACTTGCAACGGAGATCCTATTGACTGTCACACTACCTCCAGTACCAGCAGCACTTCTCAATGGCCCATTTACCACCCACCCTAACAGTGTTCTAACTGCATAGGGGCCCCCATTTTGGCTATGTATTACCTCCCATGGTTCTAATAGATGTGGAGCATTTGTGCCAATCAACAGTTCCACTTTTGAAGTAATGGAGGGAATAGTGACCTTACCTAAGTACGCCCAATGCGCCAGGTCACTTTGCTTGGGGATGCTGCTATTGGTTACTGGCATATCCTTCTGAGTCAAGGTGTCAGGAAGGTGGACGAATGTGTCGCTGTCCAGTGCTGAGACCTCTAATCCTGATATGACATGTGCTGGGACTGACATTTCCTGGTTCATGGTGCGCAGAAGTATGTGTGCTCTCTTTCCTCTTAGATTGAGACGTGTCATGAGCGCCTCCGAGCAGAAAGTGGCAGAAGACCCAGGATCCAGCAGAGCGTATGTTTGTATGACATGGCTGCCCTTTGCTGCCTTGACTTTAACCGGAACAATGGAAAGAACACTCTCATGGTCTCCGGCCCCTATATGACCACAAGACTCTGCTACACTAATAACAGATGGACTGTGTTTCCTTGGTTGCAATGTGAAGGATGCTGGGATGGGTTCGTTTGCACACATTACAAGTAAGACGCCTATTGCAATCTTTACTAATGTGGCCTGGGTTAAGACATCCATAGCAGATGCCCTTGGTTTTCAAAAAGCTTAACTTGTCTCTATGGGCCCTTTTCATGAACTTCTGGCATGAGTTTAGTGCATGTTTATAGCTGCAAAATGGACATAATGGGTCAGGATTTGCTCCTACAACATGGGCTACACTAGTTGCATAGCTACTGCTAGAGGGCTTGGAAGGCCTTGTTTTAACAGAAGCCTTTCCTTTAACAGCTGACTGGTCTTGGAGATCACCATACATGGGGTCACCTGCTATGCGAGCCTGTTTTTCCAAAAAAGAGACAAGGTCTACAATTCTTACCCTGCTTTCGCGTTGTTGGTGTAACTCAAACGCCTTGTTGCGCCATTTCTCCCTGAGTTTATAGGGCAACTTCACCACAATGCTTTTCATGGTGGATATGGTGTCCAGCTCCTCCATGTACGACATCTCTTCCATTGCATTGCAGCAGCTCCTCAAGAACATGGCATAATCTTGCAGGGACTTGGCATCCTGAGGTTTGATCTGAGGCCATGAGAGGGCCTTTTCTAAATAAGCGCAAGAGATTTTGTACTCATTGCCAAAGTTTTCCTTCAGTAGTTTCAAGGCCTTTTGGTATCCTCTATCTGGGGCCATATATTCACAGCTCTTAACTAACCGCTGGGCTTGGCCCTTTATGTACTGAATGAGAAATTGTAAACGGTCTCTATGGTTATCGGTTTTACGTTCAATCATGTTTTTAAAGCTGTGAATGAATGACTTATATTCGAGGACCTCACCATCAAAGAACGGAATGCTACCCTGTGGTAAGGTGGATGACAACTGTTGTTTCATGAGGAGTCTGGTCAATTCATTTTGATTTTCCAATACCTTTATCATGTGACTGTCATGTGGCGAGCTGGGCATAGAGGGTGTTTGAGCCTGAGGCTGAGGCTGAAACTGTGGATGAGGTGGCAATTGAGACTGCAGTTGAAGCTGAGGCCGAGCCTGCGGTGGTCGCAGATGAGGCAGAGGCACTGGCTGTGGCTGCTGAGGCTGCAGCAATGGACGTGGCTGCTGAGGCTGCAGATGAGGTAGCTGCAGTGGATGAGGCTGCAGAGGAGCTTGAAACGGAGGCTGAGGTGGTGACAGATGAGGCGGAGGCACTGGCTGTGGCTGCTGAGGCTGCAGATGAGGTAGCTGCAGTGGCTGAGACTGCAGAGGAGCTTGAAGCGGAGGCTGAGGTGGTGACTGAAGACAAGTTGGTGGCTGCGGTGTCATAAGCTGAGGTTCAAAGATTTGCTGAGTAGAGGGCTGTGTAAGCAAAGTGATTTGAGCAGAACTATCAGCTGGCTGAGCTAGTGGGGGAATACTTGAATCACCTCCATACGGGCGACTATGTAGTGCCGTGTACTGCACCTGGTCACTACTGGTGGGCCAGGGGGGTGATGCATGTCTGCCGGGATCTGGATTAAGCAGAGGAACGTTAACATGAGCAACACCTGCTTTGGGTTTCACTGATGGGGTGTCAAGAAAAGACATTGAACTTTCTAGCTCTTCAGTATGTGCAGTTTGTGATGCTCCTCCTTCCAACATAGACATATGAGCTGTGTCTAAATCAAAAGAAATGGGACCATGGGGGTTCCTTTCTGCAGCCTTTAAGTATTTGATTTTTGCGTTTGCTGCATCCAATTTAACGCTAAGCTCCAGCGCTTCTCTTTGCTTGCGCAACAATTGCTCCTGTTCCTCAATTGCATGTTTTTGCTGCAGTTTAGATGCTTTAGCCAATAAAGCTTCTCGCTCTGCTTCAGCATTAATGCGCAAAGATCGGGTGGATGTGTGGGATCTGCCTGATGAAGCGCTAGACCTATGCGATTGCGTATCTATTGAATCTAGGTCTACCTGGACTGTGCCAGAAACTAATGGGGCGGTTTGAAGCACTTCATTGGCTGAAGAAGTCACTTCAGTTGCGCTAGGGGAGCTAGGGTTTTCCACAGACTTAATCCATCCCCACACTTTATCAATAAAAGCAACAATATCCGCGAGTTTCGGCTTATACCATTTTTCTTCATCTTCCATGCGTGTGGTTTCCTCAAGCATATCCGCATATGTTGCATGTAACGCTTTGAATTCTTCAAAAAGGTCATTAAACTTAGACATATTTTGTTTCACTTCATCAATAAATTCATTGTCTGCCATTAAGTCAGTTAAGATGTGAATTCTCCTAGTAATGTGAGACAACTTTCCTTGCCTTGCCTTGCGCATTCGCGTCAGTGTTTCGTCCTCCATATTTGTAACAGGTGTCTCAGAATTTATTATATATATATATATATTTTTTTTTTTTTTTTTTTTACAGAAGGTCACAAAAATTAATTATAAAATTATCATAATTAATATCAATCAATATATCAATATCAACTACACCAGTAATCCTTAATATATATCAATATTAATATTAATATACTAACTAACGTTATTCCTTTCCTTCTTTCAAGTAATTCAATGTCCACAATGTCCAACAAAGTTCAAAGCAGTTCCTTTTCCTTTCAAACTTAAACGTCGGGTGTCCTTCAAAAATAAACTGCGTTTGCAGCTTTAATAATAATTTGGCCGGTATTAATTACAAAAAACAAGGAGTCCAAAAAATCTTTACGAAAAACACGAATCAAACTTCCAAATAATCCAAAGAATTTTCTTAAACGAAAAAGTTCTTAATCTTCTGGCCTTTTGCTGTACATACCCCCCTTGAAGTGATTCCTTTGTTCTCACTTTCGCGCGCACGCCGAGAGTTCCTTTTGTCCTCAGCGCGCAGTGCAATGGTCTCTCCTTTTCCAAGTATTCCGAAGTAATCCAGTGTTGCAGAAGTTATTGACTAATTGTACTGGCGAAAACAGGTTTTTGCCTTTCCTTTAGCCCCTGTCCTATCTGTTTTCCTCCAGGTGAGAAGGCAGGTTGGCAGTGTCTGACGCACGCTCTAAATAATCCAATGGAGATGGTTTATCTGGAATAGTTGCCGTTTTATTACAAAGTAAAATAAATACAAATAAAAGAATGCAATGGGATGCAAAAATGATAAAGTCTATTATTAACACAACTGCAGCACAAAAAGGTTTCAGCAAGCAGCGTGTCAGCCAGGTGAGTCAACCAGCGAGCGAGCGAGGTCAATAACTGTATGCTGCGTCTGCCCTCCTTTCGTCATGCGCAGTTGGCCTCCCTTCATACACTCGAGGCAACGTCCTTCACAATCTAAGCAGGGCGCAAGCTCACAAAACGCAAAAAAAAACAAGAAAACATAAGTCCATGCAAAATAAACTTAAATGTGGCTCCTACAGTCACCGTCGGAATTTTGTGACCAGTGCTCACGGTTATGAGCGTTCATTGGCAAAACGGAAGCTTTCTATACCTACACCTTACCCTCAGCCCTAAACTGAACCGTTTTGGCCAGTCGGGGTAAACATTAGAAACGAACACGTTTTGAATCGGCCAGTGCACCGGTCTGCTGAGAACTACTTGCCCGTGGTCACAAAATCTAGCGGTCACAGAAAACAGTGCAACACACGGTTGTGGTGTATGGGAGCTTATCCATTTTTAGCGTTATAGATCTAAACGTGTTGTACATGTAAGTGATTATAAGTGTGGGGTTTGGTTTAGTAGGCTTGTGTTGTTGTTGTTGTTGTTATTATATATAAATATAGTAATTTATCGTTTGCTTTAAAACGTAAAATAATAATTATTTAAATATGTTTCTCAATAAATAGATTAGTCGACTAATCGAAAAAAATAATCGTTAGAATAATCGTTTAAAAAATAATCGTTAGGGACAGCCCTAGTGTGTATGTACATATAGAGATTTTTAGAACCTTTTTTTAACCATTTAAGCTACAGTACAATATCCTGAAAAATCCAGTAAACTGCCAGGGCCTTTAAGGAAAACAAATGTATATTGAACACAATAAATTGTTTTTAGTAAAAAAGTTTGTAAACAGCTTACGGATCTGTAGTCTGTAGCAATGGAAGTTAACTAAGCTTTGTAAATAGATGCAAAAAAAATATTTCCAAAGCCTTTGTCTGTAGTAAAGCAATATCTACTGCAGCATTTACACACCTACACACAGCACATTCACACTTTCATCATACTAACTAGAAAAAATACAGAAAAATACAGAGAAGCCTGCAACTATTAAAAGTGTAAGTCTTTTGTTTGGAGGAATTACAGATGAAGCCAGAGAGCAGTGTGCTGTTTCCTACACCTTCAAAAGACTGTTGGAAACTAAAGAGAGAACTGCTACAGGAGAGGTCTGGCTGACCCACATGGAAACAGTGCTTGTATCTCAGCTTAACATGATTGAACCTAGTCTCAGTTTTAGCAGTGAAGAGAAGAATTCGAGGTGTGACAGGTTGCCCCAGACAACGACTGCTCATGTTTTGAATGCAACAACAAACTTTGTCAGAGCCCCTTTAATTCTGTGATGGTCAATGAAGCCAGCCAGCCATTTTAACTGCAGGACCTCACTTTAACACAGTTCATGTACAGTGTGGTATTACTGCTTTTTCTGTAAACACTTCCATCAAATCTAGCAAAAACAATAGTTATTGCCATTATACTACAAGTTTTAAACTCTCTTAATTATTATGAATCAGTTAATGCTTTATGATAATAGAGTGATAATCAAATTATCATACTGTGAAAATCTCATACTGTTGCAGTCCTAAATGAGGCACTGCAGAGTTTTCGAGATTAAAGTGTTATCTTACCTTCAGGCATGGATGGCTTTCCTGGGCCACGAGGACAAACTGAGGTGATACAGATCAAAGGGAACCCGGGGCCACCTGGACCCCCAGGAATGAACGGCTTCACAGGACCCAGAGGTGAAAATCACAAATTCACATTATATGTTAATGTATAAAATATTTATTTCAGTGTTGTGTGGTATGTGCTAGAGATTTGGAGGAATGATTTTATTGTAGTAGTAAAATCGTAGTACATCATAGCGCTATAACAGTGGAGCTTGTGTGAATTATTTTGGTTTTACAACCAAAGATGAGAACAAACAATTCCTCGTTTGAAACGGTTGTGTCTTAAGGAATCAGCACAACACATGTATTTAAAGTGCTTTTCTCAGCAGAATTAACACAGCTGCAGCACCACCATGGTTCTCATACATGCAGTGGAAAAATCAGGATTTAATGACATGTTGAAAGTTTTAGACCAGACGTATGTACTATCAAGCCACAAGTACTTCTCTAAAGTTGCCTTACTACAACTGTATAACGCAGATTAATTACCCATCAGCATGAAGCCAATATATGTCTATAAAGAACTAGAAAGAAATCTTAAACGGCAGCATTGTGATTAATTTATCTGTTGTGGAAAACACTGAATAATAATCTCTCCTTTTAAGTGTCTTTCACAGTGACTTTCTTTGACTTTTCAGTCACAAACACTTATCCATTCTAATAATGACATATGCCACTCCCTTTGCTCTGCAGGTTACATAATGTAATAAAAGTACACATTCCAGGATTTAATTTAAGGGTATTTGTGTACACTTTGGTTTTACTATGCTAAAATTAGAAAGTTTAGTATACAGCTCCTTTCATTTCATGGAATTATAATGTTTGTGAGATTAGGCCTTTCTGGATGCTTATTATTACTCGAGTGTGTGCCATTGCTTTTTTTGTAATGTTCTTAGATTTACTAATAGTCTTTTAGACATTTTTGGGGTCTGTAGTTTCCATTGTTACATCCAAAATGGTTATTCTGAGTTTTAGTACTTCCCCTAAATGTAGAATTTTCTAATAATGTTGTTCATTTTGTTATTCTCCCACTTTAGGTGAAAAAGGTGAAAGGGGATTACTGGGTTTAAATGGGAACCAAGGGGGCCCTGGACCTCCTGGATATGAGCGTGGCCCTCAGGGGCTACCAGGTGCATCTGGAATACCTGGTGAGTCTGGACTGCGTGGGTCAAAAGGACCACTAGGCATCATGGGATTCCCTGGAATAAGTGGATTTCCAGTAAGTAAATGAAAGCAGCACATTGCTCATTATATTCCATATATTTAGCAACATGTTTGCTAATGAACAAAGACATGAAATAACTCTTATCTTTCTTATTACACTATATTACCAGAGGTGAAGTTTAAAAAACCAAGCCCCTAGGTCTGCAGACTGTTTCTACAAACAGTATATTCCAGCACGCTACCGTGATTACCAGGAGAATAGTGCTTTTCTGATTGCGTTGTGCCAAGTATAAAATCTGGTGGAGGGAGGATTATGGTGTGGGAATTTTTTGGCAGCTTATTTTTTAAGCTGTCAAAAAATTCCAACAACAAAAACAAAACAAGAGCTGGCAATCGGCATGTCACAGTATCAATAAATGATAATATAATAGCATAATTATGCAATTACGCTCTTTTATTTAGATTAAAAAATAACAGACATTAAAATGTAAATATATATATTTTTAAATATCCTAAATAAATTAAACAAACATTATTAAATAGCTAACTTTGCAGCTCATTCATGTTAATGGACTCAATAAACATTAATGTATCAAAGTATTGTCATTTTATTTTTTGCAATGCTGTATCAAGTCTCAAAAATACAGTATTGGTTTATGTAGTGCTGTGTTTAAACCGCGCCCACTAGTTTGCAGTGTTTTATTCTGTCTTCAGATCCCACTTTTCTGATTGCTAAAAAAATAGCTTTTTTGTTACTCAGATATTATAAATACTAATGAACAGTGAGTATTAAATATATAAATAAATATATATTGACAATAAGCTGCCATTATTTATGTAGTAACTGTGATCAGACACTGACTTGCTTCAAATCTCTTTTGTGTGTTTTATCAGGGAGACAGGGGGAGCAAAGGTTCACCTGGAGCACCGGGCTTGAATGGACGTGAAGGACTGAAAGGTAAAGTGAACCATAGAAACCATTTCTACCACGTCAGTTTGGTTTTGTGCACCAATATGTGTATTTTTTGTAGACTGTTGGCCTTGCAGCCCTGTCATGCACACCACTGCTGTTCAGTGTTCTCCTGATGATGGACTCATTAAGATTAACAATAGCAAGTGGGAGAAAGGCCTTTAGTTGCATAGAAGTTTACCCTGAGTTCCACAGTTTGTCTGACCGTTGATTGATGGAGACTTCTGAACATTTTAATGATGGTTTTATACCACCTGCACAAACACAATATATATATATTTTTAAGAGAAATTTGTAGGGGGCTAATAATTTTTCTCGCCATTGTGTGTATATATATATATATATATATATATATATATATATATATATATATATATATATATATATATATATAAATATAAATATATATATATATATATATATATATATATATATATATATATATTAGGGCTGGGACTTTAGTGCGTTAATTTCGATTAATTAAAACAAATAACGCATTTTAACGGCACACTATAATATAGATACGTAATTCTGGATTAGTTGGCCCCGTGCAGGGGAAGTTTTGTTTTCAAAAAAGAGGGTGGTTGTGTGCAGATTATGCAACAAAGAATTCGTGCATCACCGCAGCGTATCAAGCCTCAAATATCACTTCAGTGCAAAACATGTAGCACTGGAAGCTGAAAGGGTACTTCAGACTGCGTGGGGTCACTAGGTATGAGCTGCCATTCAGAAAAACGGTGATAAAGAGAGTTAAGAGTCGGACTGAAATTGATTCTCTCTTTTTTTTTTGTAATCATTTCAACTGTTGATAAATCCACAAAGTCTGTAATAGCCTTGAATGCAACAGAGATGTTTTCTATTAGTCAGGTGTTACATTGTTCTGAATGTACTTGAAAGTATTGTGTTTAACAAAAAAGGTCTACCTATGCCTATAAAGCTACCTGAATTTACTTTCCTAAATATGCTAAACTTTATGGGAAAATTTGCACTGGCTTATTGATCTTGGTTTTGAAATAAATAAACAATATTTTGTTAATTAAGCTTATGCATTGTCATTCAAAATCCATGTGGAAAAAATTACTTCTCACTGTTTTCAAGCCAAATATTTATTTGCGATTAATTTTGATTAATTATTTTAAAGCCTGTAGTTCATTTGATTAAAAATTTTAATCGAGTCCCACCCCTAATATATATATACATATACATACACAATTGCATGAAAAGAGATTTCTTTAGTTTTTGCGTATAAAATGATAAAATTATTTTTGCTTATTAAAATAATGTGTTGATTTTTGAGATCTTTTTGCTGCTTCATGTCGTCAGACAGGTTCTAATCAAGCCTGGTTGTGGGGGTCATAGTTTCATAGTTTGGATAGTGTTTTTTCTTTAATAAATAAAATAATTATTTAAAAGGTGCTTTATATATTTACTCAGGTTATATTTGTGTAATATTAAAGTTTGTTTGATAATCTGAAAAATAGTATGAAAAAAAATATTTATATAGTAATATGACTTTCCCCTCTGAGCTAAATTACTAAAGTAAATTATATTTTCTATGTTATTCAATAAATTTTCATATAACACACATTTTCCTCTAAATCCCTTTGTTTAGGTGATAAAGGATGCTCTGTAAGTATACCTGGACTTCCCGGTGTGAATGGCCCAAAAGGAGATATAGGCCTCCAAGGTAAGAGTAGAAACATTGCGAGCACTGTGCTAAATTTAGTTATGAGCCTTGGTTTGTTTTGATAAATATGATCTTTATATTATGTAAAGAGTTCTTCAAACTCACACAATTTGTTAAAAAGACATTATTTTACTTAAGATTACCCATATATTTATGTCTCTCTCACTTTGCCTTTTTTGTATATTTAAAGTCACATTGATGTTTGATATGAACTATTTCTCACACATTGCTTATGATACAAATGATGGAAAAATTCTCTTCTACTCAATCAACACCACATTATTTAACATAATATCTTAATGTTGATTATTATTTTAATTTATAACTTATATATGAAACACAAACAAAAATCAAATATAGTTTTTGTTTATTTGTTTTTCAATGTGTTGTGAGAATGCAGTTCAAAAACAGTAATATAATCTAAAAAAAATCTATTAAATTGTATACGTTTGAATACACTGACTTGCCAAAAGTCATGGGATAAAAGTATGTACAGTCATAGCTGAAAGTGTTGGCACCCCAGAATTTTTTTAGCAAATAAGGTATTTCTCCCAGAAAATGATTGCAATTTCACGTGTTTTATTATACACATGTTTATTTTCTTTGTTTATAACCTCAAAAATTGGCTGGACAAAATGATTGCCACCTTTTCAAAATAAAGTAAATAGAGTAAAGAGTAAATAACTTTTCTGAGCTTTTTCAAGCTTGTGATGCTCATTTGAAACTCACCTGTGGCAGTAACAGGTGCGGACAATATATAAATCACACCTGAAATCAGATCAATCCAAAGAAACTCAATCAAGTTCCAAAGAAATTCAAGCTGTCCTGCAAGCTCAGGGTGCATAAGTGTTATCTCAACCTATCAATAGATATTTTAATTAAAATTAAAACTCTATGGCAGGAGACCCTAGAGGACTCACTGCTGACACAGAGACATAGAAAAGCTAGACTGCAGTTTTTCTAAATTTATGTGAGTAAATCAAAATCTCTCTGAAAGAACATCTTGTGGACGGATCAGACCAAGTTAGAGCTTCTTGGTAAAGCACATCATTCTACTGTTTACCGAAAATGAAATACAAAACAAAAGAACACAGTACCTACAGTCAAAAATGGTGTAGGTTGAAAGATGTTTTGGTGTTGTTGTTTTGCTGCCTCTGGCTTTGAGTGCCTTGACTGTGTGCAAGACAGTATAAAATCTAAAGATTACCAGTTCACATACACATTCAATGGGGCTAATTCCAGGTTCACACTACACGATTTTAGCCCAGCTTTTCAGTCGCAGACTGACACAAACAAAACCTCTGTTCAGAGTCAAAAGGGGGATTTCTTAGCTCTCATTCAGCTGTGTGGTGTAAACTACTGAGAGACGCTTGCCGAGCCGCCACTGAGTGATCGCAGATGCGTTGTAGAATCCCAGCAAATATTTAGTATGCTAAATATCCGACCCAGTCGGAGACTGGGAGTCAAGAACAGTGGCTACCTATGTCAAATGGGATTATGTAAAAAGAAAGAACCACAGATACAAAACACATCTTCTGCATGACCAGACATGTTTAAGTCTGTCCACTTTGTTTCTCCCCTGTTATATCAGGAAATTACTGTTAAACTCCAGAGGGAGCCCACAAATGAGTACTCTATTAATGTGGATGAATGGAACTAAAAGCTAAAAATGTGAATTAAAAATAGTATGTAATAGTACGCTGTAAAAGCTGTGGATGTGGTTGGAGTTTAAAAACATAAATAATTATGTCTACACTGCACTGAAACAATTGATATAGTTTTGTGTTGAGGACATAAGTACATATTTCCGTATTAAAGTTATGTAGTGTGAAATTGCTAAATTTTTTTGGCATGTCAGTGTATATTTTCCATTTATGAGTTTTTGAATCACATAAATCAATCAAAAAAATCTCTCTTTTTCTCTTACTCTGCACACAAACAGCTTTTGTAGGAGATAGAGGAGAAGTGGGGCAATACGGACCTCCTGGGACTTGCGGAAAGCCGGGCGCAGTTGGACCTGACGGACCACGGGGCTATCCTGGACCTCAGGGTAGGCTTTACTTCTTGCCCCTTGTCCACTTTGTAATGGATAATTTTTTGGAAATTGTAAGCTTATTAAATGTAACAGATTATTGTTTGGCACACTTTTCTGTTTTATCTCTGTATTATTTAAATATATGAGCAATTCACTATTACGATTTAGAGTTTTACAAAGTTCTTTCATAGCTTTATTTGTTAACACACAGCACATTTTAAGGTGAAGCTATTGTTTCCGTAATATTTAATTAATTTTTTTTCTTACCAATAGTAAGCAGCTCCCTTCATACTGCATGCAGCTTTTATTTTATTAAACACGGTGCGAACATAACGTCTTTATATTTCAGTGAAGAAAAGTTTAAAATATGAAAATCACTGCCATATAAAGTTAGAACAACCAACTGTGGTTATCAAAAACATATTCTATCAGTTTACCCTCACACATAACATGAAGAGTGGCTATATCAACTTTACCATTAATCATAAAATTAAATAAAGCCTTCATGCCTTAACCTTTAAATTCAGTTTTCAACAGACAGTATTTTACTTTAGGTGCAGCACTTACAGAATAAAGCTTGGCATCAGTGCTGATGTGCAATAAAGAAAATATACATGAACAGTTTGGGAGATACAAAAGGTGCAATCACAATTGAAAAACTACATTACTCACTGGTATTATAATTTGTCTTATCTGTATTTTAAAGCAGTAAAGTGATAATTAATTTTTGCTGAATATTTCCCTCTTCATGTAAAGCATGGGCTGTGCATTAAGTCATAGGTTAGTATCAGGGTTGCAGTAGCTGGTGTTACGGCCAGCTCGTTCACACAAACCGCAACATAAAAAGAGAGGAGGCAACACCAGATTCAATAATCAAATAATATAATTTATTATTATTAAAGTCTAGGGGAATCAAAAATAAGGAAGAAAGTAAAAGACGTGGGGCAGTACATCGCAGAGCAGTAACCATGGCAACCAAATTTTAATAAAGTCTATGGGAAACCTACATGGCTCTAAAACACACAGGTTGCATGTGATGCACACACTAGTGCAAGCCTCCCAGATCCCATTAAGATTACACTGCAGAGCCTGAGGCTGGTAACTCTGAGGCTGATGAACTTATCTTGTGCAACAGAGAGAACTTTCATTTCTTAAAGTATTTTTTTCTTTACTTAGTTGAGATGTCCTTGTCATAATAAGGATTAAAACATTACTAAAACAAGGCTATTCACTGTATACCAACTCTACCTCTTCACAACTTTACAACTGATGCTCTCAAACACATTAAGAAGCAAAACTTAAGTAATGAACTCTTGACAAGTTCAGCACAGCTGTTAACTAAAAGCCATTCCAGTGTTGGGCCCCAAATCAAGGCCTTTAACCCTCTCTGAACCAAGAATCATAGGTAAAAGCAATCCTCCTCTTACCAACACTGTTCAGATAGAAATAATTAAAAACTAGGTATGCTTGCAGGCACTTCAAATTTGATTATGACAGAGTTTGTGAGTAATCCAACCAATGCATTTACATAAACTGGAGAAAAGTGTTTTTCATAGGACAGTGACGATATATACAGTGGTTTTGCAAAAGTATTCATACCCCTTGAACTTTTCCACATTTTGTCACCTTACAACCACCTTACAACCATGTATTTTATTGAGATTATAAGTGATAGACAAACACAAAGTATTGCATAAGTGTGAAGTGTAACGAAAAAGATACATGGTAAAATCATATAATTAGGGCTATTTTGGGCGAATTTCGGTCTATATTGGAGGCTGGCTGAGGTAGAGGACCTGAGGGATTTGAAGAGACATAAAACGACAGAGACTCAGCGATGTAAGACGATGCTAAACTATGTAAATCCTTGTTTACATGTAAAAGGACTTTACAAGGAGCAGTGCAGTGAAGCTGGAACTGGAGGGATTTGCTCTCTCTCTGGTTCTGGATTAGCTGAAGGTTCTCAATTGATTTTTTGGCACAAAGAAACAGGTCATCATTTTCTGTGGAGGTGGAAAACTTGAATGGCTTAACAATTTCCTCAGACCAGTCATACACACAAGCTGTGAGGTTATGTTCAGAAAACTGAAAAAAATTGCTTAGTTTTTTCCTTTTGCCTCTGCCAGGTGTAATTGGCCCCCCAGGTCCCTGTGGAAATTATGGTCCAGAGGGTCCACCAGGACCTCCTGGACGTCTTGGACTGAAAGGAAATCCAGGGAGAAGTGGACTCAGAGGTACTGATACCCCCCCACCATGCACATACGTCTTTAGTGATTTGAGACATTATTACTCTAGAATAGTAACTATAATACTGTAAAACACCCACCAGATCACACATATGTACACACTAGAGGTTTTGCCTATTATATTGTATGCAATAATATTGCCAAAAATTCTGACACAACAAAAAAAACTCCAAATAGTGATATTTTTTAAATGTATCTATTTATGTTGCTATTTATTGTTTTTACTTTAATCGTCTGTGTGGTGTTTACATGCACTTAATATACTGCACTGTAGTTTTGTTAAATTTTTGTTGTAACAGTTTTTGGTTCTGTTATGTTTATATTAATGCAAAGTTTAAATTAATTTTAAATATGTCAATGTTTTTTCGTATCAACAAGAATATTGCAAAAATATCCATAGGACCATATCACCTACCTCTAGTACACACCTAATACACACTTTCATGTTAATATATAAACAGCAATTGTTTAATTATTATTTGCGGTTCTCTTTCAGGTCCTCCTGGCCCGCTGGGCCTGAATGGATTGGATGGACTAAGGGGCTTAAAAGGCGCAACTGGGCCACAAGGTAAGACCAGTTTAATGTGTTTGTTGTGCATACTAAATATGAATCTATACACTTAAAAGGTTTTTCATGTAGATGTAAAAACACTGCCTGGCAAAATAAAAGTCACCACCAAAAAAATTAAATGTGTTGGACCACCTTTAACTTTGATTGCTGTACGCATTCACTGAGGCATTGTTTCAATAAGCTCCTGTAATCTCACAAGATTTATTTCAATCCAGTGTTGCAGTAATGTTTCACTTCAAGATCTTGCAGCAGCATTGATGATGGTAGAGTCTGACCACTGCACAAAGTCTTCTCCATCACATCCTGAAGATTCTCAATTGCGTTAAGGTTAACAATCCATGTGTGAAAATGATGATCTCATGCTCCCTGAATCACTCTTTCACAATTCCAGCACCATGAATCCTGACATTTTCACCTTGGAATATGCCAAGATGATTAGTCAAATCATTTGCTAAGTTAAATCCAGGTGGTGACCTTTTTTTGGCCAAGCAGTGTATCAAAGTTAATGTATTGAAATATTTTTGGATGCATTCACACAGCAATGTTTTTTTTAGACTCTATAAAGTGTATTTTTAATATGGTCTATGTTAAATGTTTGTCTGAACAGTTCATGCTCCTGCATATGCTAATGAGCAGTGCTTCTTGTGAAGTTTCAGCTTATCTTCTCCAACATCACAGGAATAATCAAGCAGTTCTAGTGTCTGCAGCTGGGCTTATCGCTGAGATATCACATAATTACTGTCACATAAATGTATTTATTTTCGGCAGTAATTGTAATGAGATGTATTTCAACTGTGTATTTTTCAACTGTGATTGGTTTTCAAACTGTGATATGTGTATTTTTAGGGTGGTACACCAGATGATTTGGTAAAACTTTAATGCATGCACAAAAATATTCAAAAGTCTCTTTACTATTTACCTAAAGTTGAACCATGTGGAACTCCAGGATTCACAAAAGTTTCTGTATTAGTAATAATAGCAAAGTATTTAGCCTAGGGTTCATGTAGACTCTGTAGTGCACTGCAAAGTTGGTAAAGCCCACACAATAGCCCCAATAGGTGATTATTAAATGGTACATTGGTGGTACCAAAAGATTGAGAACCACTGGTATATATAATTCAATCACATAAATGTAAATGCTAAATGTTGTTTGAAGGTATTTTCTAAAAACCTAATGCATGTTTACCTAAATGACATTCATATGTCCATCTGTCCATGCCCTATTTTCTTTCTCTCTGCTTCTTTCACTCACTCACTCTCTTTCTTTTTTGCTTCCCCAGGAATGGTTACATCTGGTGATAGAGGTCCTCAGGGTCTGAGCGGAGATCAGGGCTGCACTGGAGATACTGGCCCATCTGGTCTATCACAGCCAGGGAACAAGGGTGCAAAGGGAATGCCTGGGAACAGAGGTACTGATCTCAACCATATTTCTCTGTCAGCCCAGAATTCTGTCTGTCTGTCTATCTATTTATCTATCACTCTTTTTCTCCACAGGGGATCCTGGTCCTAGTGGTCCTCCTGGTTTTGCTGGTGAAGACTGTAGGGACCCTAAACTAGGACAGATGGGTGAATCTGGCTATGCTGGTTTAGATGGCCCACAAGGTATGTGCCTGCAGGAGCTCATGTGGGTAGAGAGTAGATGGAGACAGCACTCTAGAACAGGGGTGGCTCATGATAACCTGGGACCTAGGGGGGCCAGACCAGCAGAAAGTATCAACACACAAGAGGGAACATACCAGGAGATGCAAAAAACATGAAATCCAACAAAGAGAAATGCTTTGTAATGACGGACGCAACATAATCAAATACTCATCCAGGAGTAAATGCACAACAGGAAGTATACTGGTGAGAACAGGTGTGGGTAATCTTGCTCAGGTGACTTTTAACAGGAGAATAGGCTTGTGATCTGGCTATGTGTGTAAAGCAAGATTCTGGGGAATGCTGGGAAATGGAGTTTTTAGTTCATTGTTCATTTGAGTCCATTGTCAGAGACAGGTGCAGGAAAGACTGGAGCTCTAGAGGTGAAAGGCGTGACACATATTAAAACATCAATAATATGTTAAGATTAACATAAGCAATTATGAACAAAAATTTTCACGTGTTTACAGTGAACAGTATTAAATTCACTTAATATAAAGTGACACTGCTGTTGTCAGGATTGACCCAGGTAGGGAGACGAGGAGACAACGTAAGTGCAGGTAAGAATAGGAATTTAATAACTAAACAACAAATAAACAAATAGACGGGTAAACACAGAACAATGAAATGAATAAGAAAACCAACGTGATATAAAACTAACATAAACAAACAAGAGATACTATAAAACTAGGCAGGATAAACTAAAACAGGGCAAGGGAATAAACTAGGGAAAACACAGGGAACTTAAAAATAACAAAGGATAAACAAAATATATACAAAGATATACACTAAGGAGGGAACTAAGGAGCACGAGAATAAGCAAGATAAATATCAATTACAAACAAAGAGGGAGGCTATACAAGGAAAACAAATGAATGAAACAAGACTATGAACTAAACAAAGCAGAGACAATTACTAGTGATGGGTCTGACGACCATGAAACCTCGACACATGCGCCGAGCTGTCAAGGCGAAACCCCGTGTCGGTGCGCGTATCAAGTTAAGGAAAACCACGTGACCGATACACTTCCTGTATCGTTTGGTAGCGATGGGTCTGACGACACTGAAACTTCAGCGCATGCACCGAGCAAACAAGGCGAGCCCCTGTGTCAGACCGCGTATCATTTTAAGGAAAACCACGTGACCGATGCATTTCCTCGCGCAGTTGCTTGCAATGACTTTCTTAGTCCAGCAGATGTCGCCATTAATTGATACAGCAACAGTTTCAACACAGTGTCGATACAGTTTGGGAAATGTGCCATACACCCAATGAGGCTTCATCTGCCCATCACTAACAATTACCAGGAATAAACAAGATAAACAAGGAACTATAACAAGACGGGATAAACACAGAGCAGGAAACCAAGGAGCGCAGGAATGAACACAAGAAACAGAGGTACGACAAACAACAGGGGTTAGTGCAAAGACCAACCAAGGACAAGAGACAGAGGAGGGCTATTTAACACACAAGGGAAGTGGAAACACCTGGGGCTAGGGGGCGGAGCTACAAATTGACACAGGTGGAAAAGTACTGGAACAGAACACAGGGGCACAGGTCACGTGGAACACACACAGGCACGAGGACAGACAGGACATGACAGCTGTGGTGCTTAAAAGCTGACATGAGTATGGATTCTGCATATTATATATTTGAATAAATTATAATATTATTAATATAGTGATGTCCAATTACAGGCGCAAATTTGTAGACTATGAACGCATTAATAAATGCCGGCATTTAAAAATAATCAGTAAAATTGACCTACACGAAAACTTCCACCAGAATCACTAACTCACCAGATTTTTTAGAAAGTTAGTTTGTAATAAATACAGGTTGGCCAAATTGGCACATGTGCATGTTCATTTACAATTATCATAATCCACGCCCTTGACTTTTAATCATCATAAAAGGAAGAATCTGAAAAATCTAAGAAAAAATACTCAAAGAACACTGACCCAAATGTATGTTTCATTAAGTAAAGTTTACTTGAATGATTTGCCACAAAAAAATAATAGCGTTCCCTGTACAATGCATGAATGTGATTATGTACACCACTGATGGTGGATATTATACTGGTAAATTGATTTCAGAATCATTAAGTATAAACCAAAATTAAGAAAATATATTGTGATATACTGTGGTATGAAAAAGTTTGGGCACACCTGAAATTTTTTTAATGATTTTACTCATAGACTGTATATAAAGATGGACGCCGTGTCACCGTTCCCATTCATTCAATGAAAATGAAGCCAAAATCTTCCGCCATTTTGGCGATTCAGAGACCAGAGTCTGCGCAGTAGAGTCCAGAGGAGGGAGAAAGACTGTGGAGAGACCGCCTACTCATTTAAATAACCCCGCCCCTGAGGGCTGCCTCGCGGTCACAGACTGCAGAGCGGGGCGGGGCGGAGCGGAGCTGACGGTCTGTTATTGGTCCCGCCCATAAGCAGGTTACACTAGCTGTTGCATTTAAATAATGGAGGTAGAATTACAGTATATTAGAAAAAAAACGTGATTGAAAGTTGTCTGTTTTGCCATTGAAACCTATGGGGATGGGTGGAGTTACACAGCTTTCTGCAGCCGAACAGCAGGGGGCGCCCGACCTGTGGTGGCTTCACTTTTAAGAGACGATGCTCTGTCCAGCTATATACAGTCTATGATTTTACTTCATAAATCATGCTTGTTCAGATCAGCAATTTCAGTTAAATGTATCATATAGCAGATGAACACAGTGATATTTAAGTTTATAGGATTTACAGAAAGTGTTCAATAATGCTTTAAACAAAATTAGGCAGGTGCATACATTTGGGCACCCCAACAGAGACATTACATATTAATATAAATATAAATAACAGCCTCTAAACGATACCTTTAGCCTCCAATAGCTTCCTATACCTTCTGATTTAAGGTATTTTGGATCATTCTTCTACTAAACATCTCCAGTTCAGTCAGGTTTGATGGTTTCTGAGCATGAACAGCCCACTTTAAATCACATCACAGAATTTTAATAATATTCAGGTTTCGTCTGCATTACTCTGCCATACAGCCTCTCCTTGTGCAAAGTGCTCTGAATAGTGAACGATGCACAGTGACTCCATCTGCAGCAAGATGATGTTGTAGGTTTTTGGAGCTGGCCTGTGGTTGTGGTTGACTACGACTGTTCTCACCATCCTTCTCCTCTGCTTAGCTGAGATTTTTCTTGTTCTGTCACTCCAGGTCTTAACTAGAACTGTGCCTGTGGTTCTTCCATTTCCTCACTTTGTTTCTCTCAGTGGAAACTCACAAGCTGAAATCCTGAGATATGAGCTTTTTGAATTCTTCCTCTAAATTATGATGTTTAACAATCTTTGTTTTCAGGTCATTTGAGAGTTTTGTTTTGATGCTTTCATGTTGTCGCTCTTCAGAGAAAATGTAAAGAGGAGAAAAACTTGCAATTGGCTCCTTACTCATAATTGGATTCACATGTGTCTGTACGTCAGGTGTCAATGAGTTTACCAAACCAGTTTTGTGATTTAATAATTAGTGCTAAAGGTATTCAAATCAATAAAACGTCAAGGGTGCACAAATTTATGCACCTGCCTAATTTTGATTAAGAGTTATTGAACACTTTCTGTAAATCCTATAAACTTTATTTCACTTCTAATACATCACTGTGTTCGTCTTCTATATGATATATTTAAATGAAATTGCTAATAAAAGGATCATTATGAAAATTATCCTGAGGGCCCAAACTTGTTTGTATGTAAAGCTAAATTAAAACCCCAAAAATACAGTTACATTTGCTTAGAATTATGATTCATTTTAATTTAATTTTAATTGTGTGTGTGTGTGTGTGTGCACCTAAAGGAGCTCCAGGGCCCGTAGGAGCTCCAGGGCTACCTATACCTATAAGTGGAGATCCTGGTGAACCTGGAGCTAAAGGGTTTCCTGGATTCAGAGGACAGAAAGGTACTCCTGGACTCCCTGGACTTCCAGGCATTCAAGGCTATAATGGAAATAAAGGTAAGAAGCCAATATGTCAAATAATACAAAATCAATTCAAATCAGATTTATTTGTATAGCATTTTTTACAACTGGTGTTGTCACAAAGCAGCTTTACAGAAACATGATTGCAGGACAAAGAATCAGGGAAAACATTAAACATAGAAAATACAGAATACAGAACCCCCAGTGAGCGCGGAGGCAAGGAAAAACTCCCTCAGAGCTGCAGGAGGAGGAAGAAACCTTGGGAGGATCAAGACTCACATTAAAGGGGGGACCATTCTACCTCTGGTCAAACAGCTTTAAAAATGAATATTAAGTCATTATTCACACAGGTCTAATATATGCATGTGTTTAGCAACATGAGTAATGAAAGCAAACAAATGCAAATGTAAATTTAGATGTAATCTGTAGTGGAGAGTAAACAGCTACCCGAGGCTTGTGGAATAAACTGGACGATGGACAGCTAAACTGTGGTGGGTGATGGGGAAGGCTGACTTTCAGAAACTTGGCATCACAGTGGGACAGGAGATCCTGAGGGTCCAACATCCATCAGAATTTGGTCAGAAAGGTGGGCAGTCAGTAACTCAGAAGAAGGCAGAGAGATGAAATTAGTTTTGACTGGATTTATGTAAAACAGAGAACATAAATTATTATCCACCCACTCCACCGTCCACAAACCTGAGTGACCGTGTACAGTGGGAGAACAGCAGCACCAGCATCTCAGTTTACCACAATTTCCAAAATCCATGAACCCCTGAATCTGCAGCCTTATCTAAAGGGAAAAACATTAATTACCAAAAGCTAAACTAAACAAGTACGTTTTCAGTCTAGACTTAAAGATTTATATTCAGGGAGATTATTCCAGAGTTGAGGCGCTTTATAAGAGAAAGCTCTTCCTCCTGCAGAGCTCTTCTGAATTTTAGAAACTACTAAGAACCCGGCACCCTGAGATCTAAATAATCGCAGTGGTTCATAATAGGAGATGAAGTCCTGTAAATACTCAGGAGCGAGCCTGTGTAGGGCTTTATACGTTAACAGGAGAATTTTATAGTCTATGCGGAATTTGACTGGAAGCCAGTGCAGTGCTGATAGTACTGGACTAATATGCTCAAATTTTCTAGTTTTAGTAAGGACCCTGGCTGCAGCATTTTGAACTAGCTGAAGTTTATTTAAGTTACTGCAAGAACATCCAGACAGTAGCGCATTACAATAATCTAGCCTTGAGGTAATGAAGGCATGTACTAATTTTTCTGCGTCATGCAGGGATAGGGCATTTCTTAGCCTGGCAATGTTATGGAGGTGTAGAAAAGCTGAGCTCCACTATGTGCCCGACCGCGCAAGCTACTCTAATCTTTAGAAATCTTTAGAATGGTCGTTGTAACTGCCTTATCATGGTTCAAATCATACTTAACCAATCGTTATCGGTTTGTGAGGATAAATTCTATACCTTTTAGCTATAATAAGGTAAGATATGAAATTCCACAAGGCTCATCGTGGTGCTCGCGCGGTCGGGCACATCTCCATAAAAAAGCATAGGCTATAAGAAGTTTGCTAACATGCAAGATTGCCAAGGACATACAGCAGTTTTGCAGGACAGATTACATTTAGAACAGGCATCTCCAGGGCTCCGACATGTTCAGTGTAATATCCAGAGGTAGCTTTAAAAAATTTACGTATGAGTGTTGCCAGCATTGCTGGAGAGCTTGAAGAAATAGGAGGTCAGCCTGCAGTGCTCAGCCCATACACCACCAACAAATCAACTCTGTCTGCATGGCACTGTCCTAGAAGAAAGCCTCATCTAAAACTTATGCACAAGAAAGCCTTCAAACAGTTTGCTGAAGTCCAAGAGCATGGATTACTGCAACCCTGTCCTGTGGTCTGACAAGACCAAGATAAACTTGTTTGGCTCAAATGGTGTCCAGCATGTGTGGTAGCGCCCTGGTAAGAAGTACAAAGAATACTGTCCCTTGTTTACAGTCAAGCATGGTGATGGTAGCATCTTGACCTGGGGTGTGTGAGTGCTTCCGGCATTGGGTAGTGCACTTAAGTGAGGCAAACATAAATTCCAACATGTTCTGTGACATTATGAAGCAGAGTATGATCTCCTCCCTTTGCAAACTAGGCCACATGGAAGATTTCTAACACAATAACGACCCCAACCTCAGTAAGCTAAACAAGCTGTGGCCAGCTGTGTCTCTAGACGTAAACCCAATTGAGCACCTGTGGGGCATCCTCAATCAGAAGGTCTGTGTGTTCATGTGAGCAGCAAAAACACACTAACCCCTTATGTGACTTTTGCATCAAAGAGCAAAAAAAAATTTCACGAGGTGAAGGGAAAATGAGTGACAGCAGTAAGTGAGGGGTTCAGTGGTGGGATAACAAACTCATAACAGATTAAATACCTAATGAATATTTAGGGTGAAGTCTTCCTTTAAACTAATTTAAAAGGTGTCGCAACAACTAAATAAAATGGAAGAAGCAGATGCAGATGTGGCTGGAGTGTCAAATTACAATAAACAGTATAAAAACAAAGTTTAAAATAATGAAGCACAAACTATTGGGTATGAGTAAACAAGCTGGAATACATTCTCTGTGATAAGTCCAGCTGCATCTACTGGACCTGCCGGAAAGCTCCTGTAATGCTGGAGAAGATACACCTGGAACTTCATGTAAAGCTATTTATAAATATCTATTTATAAATCTGATTCGGACCACTTTTACCTTCTGTATGAACACAGTCTTTGTTAGTTATATTTGTTTTGTCCTCGTGATAATTCACATGAAGATGTTTTTAAAACATAGAGTTGATTATTTTGTGCTGCATGTGCAAGTCTTAGATGCTCCTAGAGTATGTAACTAGGACACACAGTGTTACTGACACAATGCACCAAAAGCTGTTTTTCATCAGTACAGTGGAGGGTCAGTAATGGTAAAACAAGTGTATTCTCTTTATTTAATTTCTAATGACCATGAAAGGGTCTTGTTGTTCTTGTTTGTCATATTTTCCCTACATGTGAATTTACACTTCTGCATCTACATCAGGTGAAAAAGGAGACATGGGAGTCCTGGGGGAACCCGGCCCCCCTGGGTTACCAGGATCATGTTGCCATAGTGGGCCTAATGGACTGAAGGGAAAGCAGGGAGATCCAGGTCAGTGTTTACACTAACATACATTATATACTCTACAAACACATACACCACTTACATTAATTATAAGTTAATAAAGAGCATGTAGTGTTATTGTTTGTGTATGATGATACTGGAGTTAAAATTCAACTACAAATTTCTAAAATTCTGACCAAGCACCTGCAGGGCATCCTCAAGCAGAAGGTGAAGCAGCACAAAGTGTCTAACATCTGCCAGCTCTGTGAAATTATAATAGAGGTTTAATTTTTTTTGTTAAATAAAAGCTAATAAAGAGCATGTAGCTTTATTGTTTGTGTATAATGATACTGAAGTTAAAATTAAACTACGATTTTTCATGGGTATGTGATCAGTGATGGGAGTAACGGCATTGAAATAAACGGTGTTACTAACGTCGTTACTTTTTTCAGTAACGAGTAATCTAACTAATTACTCTGACTGTAACTATAACGCCGTTACCATTTTCGACACCCCGTTACTGCACATTACTTTAGCCGCTCAATTAACTACCGTACCCCTCTTTCCCGCCCCATCCTCCCAAATTAGTATTTATGACCGTATTAATGAGAGATTATTAAATCTCTTAACGCCAATCATGGTGCCAGTTCAAGGAGAAAGTCCCGCCTTTCAGGAGAAACAGCCAATCAGTTGGCTGGTTTTGTGGAGCGCAGAGGAGGGTCAGTGTGGTGGTAGAGGCCATGTAAACTGTGATTACATTGTTTCTGGAGCTGTTTCTGCAGGTTAAAACAGATCAAACCCGTATATAAAATGTTCAACCTGCCCTGATGTACCTGATCAGCCAGTAACTAATAATTTATTTTTACTTGTTTTTACTAATTTAGGATTGCAGGACTTAATGTAAGATATAATAAACGAAAATTCAGTTAGATAGCTAGTTAGCTAGAAGCTGGATGTAGAGGATAGCCAGAATTTAGTACAGTACTTTATGTTGGTAATTTAAAGCAGTTTCTGAACTCTGCTCACTGCCTCTAAATTGTGTGTTTTCCACCGGATCCAACTGATCAGCTAATTAACAATCCTTTACTGTTTACATGTTAAAATCCTTTAGCCCACTGTGGACCATAACTCAATCATTATGTAAATCCAGCAGTGTATTGGACACATCACACCACCAATTACTTTATTATCCGGAAGTACTCCCGAGCTGTTTTTGTTGCCTGCTAGAGGAATATTAAATAAAGATTATTAATTGTGTAGGCCCCGTAGAACTGATATTTATGGATATTTATTTCAATAATTTGTTCCTTTGTATTGTAAAAGATAAAAGAACAAATCAGAAACAAGTGAATTGTTTACATTATTACATTGCTACATGAAATCCATTGTTGATGTTGAAGTTTTGCATACTTTATTGAGGAATGGATTCACTGATGGAATATATGTGGTCATTTCAAGCTTTAGTAAAAGCTTATTTTGCAGAATGTGTGCACCCTTTTTTCAATTTTAAATCCATTGAAAAAAAAATGTAACATAAAAAAGTGCATCCCTGACAAAACGTGAAGACTTCATGTAAATATCTAGAAAAGTGTTTTCATTTAGGCTGTATTATAAGAATTACATATGTAGGAATGTTCACAACATTTCAATGTCAACAAATGTAGGCCTATTAGATTCTGATCATCTAATTGTAATTTTACATGTGGTTATTTTAGATTTCTTGTAAACCTGTCTTAAAGTGTAATGGGTCCTGAACCACAGTTGGCTTATTTTTAAATTCATAACTTGACAGGTATGCAAAAATAACGCAATAGTTACTGGTAACTAATTACTTTTATAGTGGAGTAACTCAGTTAGTAACTCAGTTACTTTTTTGGAGAAGTAACTAGTAACTATAATTTCAAAGTAACGTGCCCAACACTGTATGTGACTTAGTTTGCAACCGTTATATTTTAGGCCCTTACACTAAACAGTGCATGACTGGCTACACTTGTGTTTCTAGACCATGTGCATTTAATGCATTTAATATCATTCAACATTTTATTTCTACAGTTTTCCGTTACAATTCCACAATTTACAATTTGCTTAAGCTTAATTCTATATTTGTCATGTTGTACAAACAAATTAACAGATTATCAGATTTGGTATGATTTAAAATGTTATTTATCACAGCAAGGTCTTTGCTGTCCTTAACTGAACAGTACATTCAGATTGCTCAGTCTGTCATAAAAGACCCGAGCTTTAATGCAGAAACTGCTCACAGCATGCAGCACTACCTGGGACTGAAATAGCCACGTGTGTTGTGGGAAGGGCACTGGCCCCTGTTGGCTCTCCCTAGAACCACCACTGGCTTGATAACTGCATTGGTACATAATTCAATTTGCCTAGCATTAGCTTTTAGACAGGCGGGAGGCAGGATGCAGTGTTCTTTTGTCTGTCCATCTCTCACTGAAAACACATAAAGAAATGTGAAAAGCTATTCTTTATTTCTTTTCTTCTCTTAATCTAGGTCCTCCTGGGGAACCAGGGATTGTAATTTATGAGAAAGCAGCCCCATCGCGAGGGCCACTTGGACCTCCTGGTACATGTGGACCACCTGGCCCTCAAGGACCCGCAGGAACTGATGGTAGAACAGGCCCAAAAGGTGCACCCACACTCATATAAACACAATGCTGCATACATCATCATTCATATATCACAATGCGTCTTTTATTTAACCAAAAAAATATATATTTAAAAAGGTTGTGTTGTTGGTTAAATTATTAGGGCTTAAAGGAGAGCCTGGAGAAAAAGGGTTGTCAGGTCTAATGGGATCAGAAGGTTCACAGGGATATCCTGGAGATGAAGGGCTGAAAGGCGAGAGAGGACCTCCAGGACAAGCTGGTATGTTTGTGTGGCATTAACCAGCATTTGGATAAAGATATTCTTGGAAATGTGATGTACACAGAAAAATGTTTTAATAATTTCAAAAATATTCTACTGCAAAAATAATATTTAAAAAGTATATATAACTGTACAAGCAACAAAATCAATACGAAAGACAACAAAACATATATAATGTATAATGTAACATTTTGTGCATGCATATGAATAAAAAAACAATTTTATAAAAAATACCTTTAAGCTTCATAATAAATAGCAAACTAAATAAAAATAGACTGCTTTCAAGACGGAATACTACTTATATCACAACATGGATTTTTTTTTTTTATCTTTTCAGAAATGTATAACCTTGTACAATATGGCAAAACTCTAGTACACACCTCAGTAAACTGTGGTTCATTTCAGTGTTTCACCGGACCCGAGAGCGCTTTGGTGAAGTGTTAACGCTGAATTGGAGCCTGGGTTTCTGGGTTTACGATTTCTTGTTCCCCTGTGTGTGTTGTTCCTTTCAAGTGAACTCTAATGTGATCTGATGCAGGTATGGAAGCTATCCGCTTCCAGTGCCATGTATGGGGCAACCTGATTGGTTCATTTTGTAACGTGATGCTTTTACTCATCACGTTGCTCATCAGTACGTCCTAATAAAGCACACAGTGATTAGACTGGAATTGGTGGTAGAATCATGGTTTGAGCCTGTTTTGCTGCTTCTGGGTCAGGACTGCTTGCCATCATTAATGGAACAATAAATTCTGAATTATACTAGCAAGTTCTGAAGGAAAATATCAGGACGACTGTCTGTGGGCCAAATCTCAAGAGAACGTGGATCATGCAGCAAGACAATGACCCTAAGCACACAAACGGTTCTACTAAAGAATAGTTAAAAAATCTATTTCAAAGCTTAAAATTGCAATTTTTTAAAACTATTTTCTGTGCTGCCTACCTCTCTCCCTGTTTAAAACTAGGCCCCCCAGGCCCTCAAGGAGACCCTGGTCCCTCACAGAGCTGTAACTCTGGCTTCCTGGTTGCCTTTCACAGCCAATCCCAAGTTGTTCCTTCATGCCCTCTGAACATGACCGAGGTCTGGCAGGGATACAGCTTACTGTACCTCGAGGGACAGGAGAAAGCACACACACAGGACCTGGGTACCCATCTCGCACACATACACACACACACACACACACACACAATCACACAGGATCTTAGGACAGGATCATATAAAAATATGATGAAGTTATGATTAAATAAATGTTGTATTCTGTGTATGTGTGTGTGTGTGTGTGTGTGTGTGTGTACATGACAGGTACGCACCTGACAAACACAGAATACAACATTTATTTACCTATAACGTCATCATATTTTCATAAAAGTAATTAGAATAACACTACCTATAACTTGTCCTAAAAGCACAACCCCAATTCCCAGAGAGTTGACATTGTGTAAATTAAATAAAATTAAACAAATAGAAGTGAAAAATTACATAGACCCATATTATATTAGTTGTAAAAAGATTCATCATCTGTTCTGTGTTCTATGTTCTCGTGTGAAAATATGGGTCTATAAGATATTTACAATTTTTTTATTGATTTTACTTTTGGAAATGTGGTTGCAGATAAGGAGAACAACATGAACAAATGAAAGAACAATAATTAAACTTGCTCATTTATTTATTTACTGAGAGAAATTATCTAATTTTACATTAGTCTGTGAGTGAAAAAACTATTGTAAACCTTTTAGAATGATCAGATATTAAATTGTGTTTTCAATCAATGGGATGATTGTCGGAGGAACCTTGCTTTATACGCAGGAATGGGCAAAAATTCTGATGTACAGATACTGATACAGTTTAAAAGCAGTTATTGCTGCACAAGGGGCAACACCAGATACTGAATGCAAAAAATCACTTACTTTTGTCACTCACATATATATGTAATATTTAATAATTTTCCTCAATAAATAAATTAATTAATAAATTAATAAAGTTTATTATATTTGTCTCATTTCCTGACTCTTAATGTGTTTGAGAGCATCAGTTGTAAAGTTGTGAAGAGGTAAAGTTACAGGTATACAGTGAATAGTGAATATTTGAGAAATGTTTTAATCCATATTATGACAAAAACTACTCAACTAAGTGAAGAACATAATTACTTGGAAAATGAAGGTCAGTCAATCTGAAACATTTTAAGGATTTTGAAAGTATCCTCAGTCTCACAGACACAAGTTAACAGCACCCCAGATAAAAGTCACCTAAATACTTCACTGAGTCTGGTTTGTTTAACACCTACTGCAGTTACTACATTATTACATTATATGTGTTTTTTTCATAGTCTGGATGATGATGTGCCCAAACTTTTGCCTGCATGTGTGTGTGTGTGTGTGTGTGTGTGTGTGTGACAGGTCAGGCAGGCTCCTGTATGCGTATCTTCAGCACTATGCCGTTTGCTTACTCTAATCCGGGAATTTGCAACTACGCCAGTCGCAACGACAAATCCTATTGGCTCTCCACCTCTGTGGCATTACCCATGATGCCTGTGTCTGGGCTGAGCATCCAACCATACATCAGCAGGTGTGTGGTGTGTGAAACTCCGTCACCAGCATTTGCCATCCACAGCCAGAGCAAAGAACTTCCTCGCTGTCCTCTGAGCTGGAAGCCCCTCTGGATTGGATACTCCTTCCTCATGGTTAGTCTTTTTAATGCATATAGTAGATAATGACTAATGACTGAATGGGGAATAAACGTATGTGTTACAGGGTATTTTTTAAAAGTAATATGATTCTGAATCATACCAAATCATTCTGAAATGAATGTGTTAAAATATGTGATTTCTTGTGCTAAAAAAAACTGCTGAGTTAAATTTGCGAATAGAATAATGCTACTGAGGTCAATTCTTGCTGAGGTACATTTTGGATTATAATAACACTGCTAAGAAAAAAAAAATCATGATTAGAATAACACTACGGAGGAAACTTCATGATAAGAATAACACTGCTAAAGTGAATCTGTGATTAAAATAAAACTATTAAGGTAGATCTATGATGAGAATAGCATTTCTGAGGTAAATACATGATTAGAATAACATTATAAGGTCAGTTTATGTTTTTTTGTTGTTGGATTGCCTGCTAAGATAAAAAAATGTCTCAAATAAATATTTTGAAACTGTAGTTTGTTAATATTTTGACATAAATGTTTCGTTACTTTTTTATGATTATCTGAACCTTTTTTTACTATAGTAATGAAAGATAGCTAATACGCAAATTGTTTAATAACTAGTAAAACTGAATTGTCATGCAACCTGTAGCTTTAAATAATGTGTAAGCCTGTGTTTTGAACGCAGCAGTTTTGAAAATGTAAATTCCAACCTCCCGTCTGAAGTCACATGACATAATGGTATCCTCTGTGTCCATCAGCACACCGGGTCCGGCGATGAGGGTGGTGGCCAGTCTCTCACATCACCAGGAAGCTGTCTGCCAAATTTTCGCACTCATCCCTTCGTGGAGTGCCAGGGAGAGCACGGCACCTGCAACTTTTTCCCAAGCATTTACAGCTACTGGCTGACGAATGTGGAACAGCAGGCCATTAAACCTGTTCCAGAGAAGACTGTCCTTAAAGAAGAACTCGAACAGCGTGACAACACCAGCCGCTGCATCGTCTGCATGAGGTATTAACCACGCCCACTGAGCAAAGACCACTTCCACCTTCCACTGGGCAGAGGATGCGCATTTTGTTGGTCACCTGAGTGGGAGCTCTTTAACCCAGCAGGTCACTTTCTGTCACTGATAAGAGGAAAAAGATGAATGAACAGTTTGGGATTGACGGTTCGCATTGAAAGAGCAACTGTGAACTCATCCTTCCTCCCGGCTATCTCCCACTCGCTGTTCCCTGTGCCTGAGCTGGTCTGTCTGTGTTCTAGCTGCACTGTATCTTAACCACAAGCTGCATTTACACTGCAGGTAAAAGTGTCCCAAATCTGATTTAATCTTCATATATGATTACAGCGTGAACAGCAAAATACACACAGTCTAACATCTTAAACTTGGACAATTTGCACACTATACAGTACTGTGCAGAAGCCTGAAATCTACATTCAGAATGACTACCTCCTTGTTTCTACACTCACTGTCTTATCAGCTATACTGATCATAAGGCAGCACTTTATACATTACATGTAGTGCACCTTGTAGTTCTGTAATTACAGACTGCAGTCCTTTTACCTCTAGAAACTCCCATCTGCTCCACCTTGTAGATAAAGTCAAGTCACAGACAGAAGCTCATAAGACGCTGCACAGTTTGTGTTGGTCAACCTCTAGTTCTTTGTCAGTGCTCTCAGGAAGCTGTTGGTTGGGTATTTCTGGGTGGTGGTCTATTCTCAGTCAAGCAGTGGCTCTGAGGTGTTTAAGAACTCTAGCAGCACCGCTGTATCTGATCTTCTCGTACCAGCACAACACACACTAACACCTCATACACCACCACCATGCTAATCAGTGCTAATCACTGCAGTGCTGAGAATAAATAACCCACCACCCAAATAATAACAGCTGCTCTGTGGTGGTCTCTCCCGTGAGGTGTGCAGTGGTCCTATGTGGTCAGTGGAGCTGATTAGATGGACAGTGAGTTTAAAGACAAGGAAATTATCATTTTAAACCCATGAAAGCCCAGTATTTACACTCATCATAATCAATATCCTTAAATATTATTTAAGTAAATCAAATAAACTGCTGTTGGAATTGAACAAATTCAAACACAGGCAACCAAACCTGTGTTTTTCTAACCTACATATCAGTTATTTTACTGACAAGAATGTGTTATATTTTAGTGATTTTTTTGTGTGTTGTGAATATTTTGTTATATAACAGCAAAATCCTCCAAAAGACTTTTGCACAGTACTGTCCCAATGTTGGTAGACACCTTATCATCCAATGATTAATCAACGATTAAACCCACTACCCCCACATTCACTTTTTTTTAGAAGGCTGTACACTAAGATATTTTGCCACGAAAGTGTTTGTGAGCTTGAGCACTGATGTTGGACAACAGAAAAAGTGTCTTCAGATTAGGGCTGTATGCTTAATTGTATTTTAATGATATCACTATGTGTGACACATGATCATAAAGGAACCAGCTATGTTAACCCAATATTCCAGCAAAATAATAACCCTTAATTACAGCTATTTAGAGCATAGCTATCTAGCATTTACACACAACACAAAAAGTTACGTGTGCTGTGGGGACACCACATAGCTAGCCAGTTAGCTAAATAATATATCCACTGCATTACATTTAAAATGTACACCAAATTTCACTCTTACCTTTCTGTGGAAGGAAACTCTGTTCTAAAGGTAAGGTTAAACAGATATTGTATTGTATTGTGAGGATGTCTGAGAAGACGTTAGCTCAAGAGCTAGTCTACAAGAACTGGAGTAGTGTGTATAGCCGGTAAACCTCATGTTCACACCTGACACGTTAACTTTAACAGGGCTTCAGAACTGACCCATTTCTCTAGGATAGGATGTGCTGGTGTTGATGGTCTGGTACACAGACTTAAAGGTGGATGTTTTAAATGTAGCACCTTCAACTACAGACGCAGCTCCTCTTCTTTGGAAGGCAGTAAAAATTAAAATGGAGCTCCTCCACACAGGCCACTGCCGCCCCATAAGTTCTAACAGAAAAAAAAAAAAAAAAAAAAACGAAGCCACTTATTGTCATCATGCAGAATAAGGTAAATACAATAGCATTATTGCCATTTTAGTTAATATTGTACACCCATTATTAATTCCTTATTTTATTTTGTATGATTGAGTATGTGTATATGTGGCATTGTGATTAAGTCATGTGACTTTAGCTGTCATAGCATGTCATAATTCCACTTTAGCTAAAATTAATCAAAGAACAATAAACATTTTATTGTTTACCTCCTCTCTGGTGTCAAATGGCTGGCTGCGCTGGGCTGGGCTTGGTGGAGGATTGTCATTTGAACATGTGGGTTAGTCCAGTCAGGTCAAGGCCACATTCCAAGAAATGATGTACAGTATCCACCGAAAGTAAGCACACACCTCACATTTCTGCAAATATTTTGTTATATCGTTTCATAGAACAACACTATAGAAAACTTAGATATAACTTAGTTGTTAGTGTACAGCCTGTATAGCAGTATAGATTTACTGTCCTGAATAACTGGCAACAGTGAACTCACAGTGAACATGCGCAAATTGTGTGACGACAATTATCTATCACTGCCCTAACTAGCTGCACAGGTTGCTACTGGAATCCTCTTCCACTCCTCCATGATGACATCACAGAAGATTGCGGAGGTTAGACAATTTGTTCTCCTCCACCTTTCACTTGAGGATGCCCCACAGGTGCTCAGTTGGGTTTACATCTGGAGACGTACTTAGCCAGTCCATCACCTTTAGTGTTGGCAGCACTCATGGGTTTTTGGATATGACGCTAAACACATGGACTCAACTTCTTTGTTCAACCCTGGGGAGGCCTATTCTGAAACCCATACTGGAAAGCTGCTGTATCACATTGACCACTGTGCTGGATCTCATTTTCAGGGTGTAAGCAATTTTATAATAGATGGGGCCATTTCTTTGGAGAGCAACAATTCTGTTTCCTACATCCTCAGTGAGGTCTTTGCCATAAGTTCATTATCTATGCAGTGGCCAGTATGAGAGAATTCTACCCAGAGCGCCAAATTTAAGTACAAATCTGGTGTGAACTGCATCCAGCATTCCGAAGCATTGCACTTTTAGCCGATGCTCCCAATAGGGGCATAGCATTTCCCAAGCAAAATGCTCTATTTTTACACCAATTACAAGCTAAAAGTAGCAAAAAAGTAGTAAACTTTGAAAGTTCACAGATCATTTTTATTTTTAAAAACACTCTATTCACAATATAGACAGAGTAATCCAGGTGCGGACATCTAGAAATTAAGGCATGATAAGTTGACTATAAAGCACAAACGAATACTTAGGACAGAGGAAAAAAATTCAAAAATAATTTTGTGTCATTGCATGATATTATAAAAAAAAATTTGCAACAGCTGGAATTTATGCATTTCCACAGAATATAAACAGTTATTTTAAGAAATTGTGTCTTTCCAGAAGAAAGTAATACTATACTGATATACAAGCTGCACACTGACAGCTCTAAGTTATATTTCTATATGTTTCATTTCTGTATTGTTGTCCCATTAAAATATATAAAAAATATTTGCAGAAATTTGAAGGGTGTGCTTACTTTTCTTTTTGGATACTGTAAACAGCCAAATTAAAATTCTGATTTTGGGCTTGCAGTGTACTAGTAGGTGTTGTTGCAGAAAATTAAATTATGTTTCTATCACCTGTCCTTATTAAATTTACTGCTGGTGCCCGTTTATAGGATTTAAGAATAGGATTTAAGTATGGTGCCAGCCACACCAAAAAAATGCCCTATTGACTGCTTTTCATTATAGCTTTGGGACAGTGTTGGTAAAATGTGGTTCTTTTTTGTGTACTTTTCAACAGGCTCATGTTGAAAATGGTGCTAAATGTCATTCGGTAGCGTTTTCACCCCCACAGATTTCCAAGAAGGTTATTCTTTGTTTATGTTCTTTTGTTATGTTACAGCATTTTTATGTGTGGCTCCCATGGTATACAGATTTTTTTGATTACATACAGTTCCGTACATTAATGGTTCATGGTGGCACTTTTTTCAGAATTTTCAGTATTCTGTGTTTTATTGTCATCCTTTACTGCTATTTCACTGTGGACGTAGATTCTTCTCTTCTTTTAGGATTAGTTTGTGTTTATACTCTAAAAATCAGAAAAAAATCTGATCATCTTCATATCTTCAGGAGTCGTCGACAAAGCCTGGAGAATATTTCCTGGAGTAGATCCACCGTCTTGTTAATTTTTTTGTTTGTATACGTATATTAATAGGACAGTCCCCCTTTTTTCACGCTGTCTGAACTAACTTGCACAATTAAAACAAACTAACTCCAGTGTTTTTCACATATTATCACATATTAATGGAAATCTGGAAATGGGACCTTTTTACTTCATCTAGCTTAAAGCTTTTTGTGTTTTTTGCATTATATATTCCTCTTATATGTACATATGTTTGCACTGCTGAAAGTACAGCATCGCTTTATATTTTTACTGTAAATTTCAAGAGTATTTATTTAGGTAGGGATTATTTTGGTGCTATTTCAGAGAAAAAAACAAATATCTGCATAATGCAAAACCCCTTTTGTTTTGTTGTAGTTTTTTCTTTTTTTTCTTTCTTTCTTTTATATTTGTGAGTTTATCTTCCACACCCCGCTATGCTATTACTGTCTGTTTATTTTTTGTACACAAAATATAAGTACTGTAACATCTTAAGACCCAGTATTATTAAAAATAAAAATGTTTATATATTGCCATATATATTGGGGACACACACATACCCAGGTCATTAAGATATGAATTAAGGACAGACAAAAATTTTTATGATATAAAAGTTACTGCTATTTTACTTTAAATTGTAACATGGCATTTTATTCTGCTTGTTTCATGTGTTGTTTTTTTTTCTTAATTTTGTTTTGTTTTAGGTAAATTACCTTACATTCAATGCTTCTGGTTAATTTGTCCACAGATATGTGGTGTTATTTTGGTTACTATATTTTTTGTTGCACTAGCAAAATGTTCAACCGGAGAAACAGTGATAATATTAGCATAGTTACACATGTATAAGTGGTGCAGTTACTGTTAGGATTTCAATGTTTGTAAATTAAACCAAACATAAACAGCATTTCCAGCTTATACTAGTGCATGTGCTGAATTTTTTAATTTGCATGCTCTGATTCATTATTTGCCTGAACCCCTGACCCCATCCAAAAGACCCTGTCACCTAATTAGGATCAATCTGTGAATACTTTTCATACTCATTGGATAACACTCACTAACACCAATATCGTCTAGGCAATTATCAGTATTGTTAATGATAAAATAATAATCATATGTGGACTGTTTGTACGGTTTAAATAAATGCATTTATTTCAAATGTCTGATTTGCTTTGTGTGATTATTAAAATAGCAGGAACAGTCGAAGTAAAGGCAAAGTAGAGCAAAAACAGTTGCAGTACAGACAAAGTGAATCCGGAACAGTCACAGTAGAGACAAATTTAATCCAGAACAGTCGCAGTAGAGACAAAGTGAAGCCAGAACAGTCGCAGTAGAGACAAAGTGGAGCCAAAACAGTCGCAGTAGTGACAAAGTGAAGCCAGAATAGTCGCAGTAGTGACAAAGTGGAGCCAGAATGCTGTTCATTCATTTATTTCCACATAAATATAAATGTTATTTACGGACAAAAAACAACAGTTAGCTTATTAACTTAAGTTAGTTGAGTTAATTGGGCATTTAAATAAAAACAGGAATGCCTAGCTAGGTTAGTTAGCTAACTATTTACACATTTCTTAGTAGTACTAAGCATTAGCTAATGTAGCATTAGCATTAGCTTATTGTCCATTTCAGACAGAACATCATCAAATTCGTTGATGACACAACTGTAGTTGGCCTCATCAGCAAGAACGACGAGTCAGCATAAAGACAGGAGGTGCAGTGGCTGACGGACTGGTGCAGAACCAACAACCTAAACGTGGATAAAACCAAAAAGATGGTTGTTAACTTCAGGAGAGTTTTAGGTGTTCACCACCCGCTGAACATCAACGGCTCTGCTGTGGAAATTGTGAAGAACACCAACTTCCTCAGTGTTCACATTGCAGAGAACCTCACCTGGTCCCTTAACACCAGCTCAATAACAGAAAAAGCTCAGCAGCGCCTCTACTTCCTGCGGAGACTGAGGGAAGCACATCTTCCACCTCCCACCCTCACCATGTTCTACAGAGGGACTGTAGAAAGCATCCTGAGCACCTGCATTACCGTCTGGTTTGGAAAATGCAACACCTCAGACCGCAAGACCCTACAGTGGATAGTGCGGACAGCTGAGAAGATCATCTGAGTCTCTCTACCCTCCATCACCGAGATCTACCATCTACACCACACGCTGCATCCATAAACCACCAGCATCATGGACGACCCCACCCATCCCTCACACGGACTCTTCGCTCTGATGCCGTCCGGCAGAAGATACAGGAGCACCCGAGCCTCCACTACCAGACTCTGCAACAGCTTTATCCACCAGGCAGTCAGACTCCTCAACGCACAGAGAAAGAGCTAAACCCCTCCCCCCCACCCCACTTTCACACAGAACTAAACGGAACCCCCCACCACCACCCTTTACAAACACAAAGACTGTACTTTACCCACGCACACACCCATTCAGCACACAGAGACTGAAATGTCTTTTTACCCATCAGCAATATTTGCTGCACTCTCAAAAAACTATAAACTCTCTACCTCAGTAACTGCTGTGATTATATATGTTCTATATGTTACAGTATGTTACACATCTTTGCACCTTATCCTCACTATACACATTACTATTCCGTATCAGTACTGCACTGTCCTGTCTTTTAAATTGTCTCGTCTTTTGTATTTATTGTTATTTAGTGTTATAGTTTTGATGATTTTAAGATAAATAGCAATATTGATAATAAATCCCTTATAAACAAAATACTAAGTCATACACTTCGAAGGTGAGACTGACAGATATTTTGGGGTTTATATTATGAAAGGCGGGTTTTAGACTGACTTTGGGCTGGATATTTTTGTTAGACTTGGCAACCTTGTATAAGCCTGCTTTTCTCGGTTATAGAGATACAGTACAGTGGTGTTGTTAAAGACCATTTTTTACTATTTATCCATGTCATGTAAAACGCAGACCACAAGACAACCACTTCACCCAGACTCTTATTAATAACATAACTACACTGTAAAAAAAATGAGGCATTAAAGAAGAACATTATGTCAACGTATTTTTCCCCAAAATATTTAAGTTGATAGATAAAACCAACTAAATATAGGTCTAAATAAAGAGCTATGATTTGTTTTAAATAATTCTAACAATATAGAAAGATCCATTAAAAACGTTGCCTTATTTTATTTTTTGCCTTTGTATTTCTTAAAATATAAGCCTGCATACATACCACTCAAATTAAACAATTCTCTGACTTTAAATAACCCCTGCATTTCTTTTTATTAAGATAAAAAAACCTATCACTGTTCTGCCTTTTTTAATGAATGCATTATTTTATTCATTTTCTAGAGTAACTTTTTAGAGTAGAGCTTTTTTTAGCAGTCAGATGCTTCCACCTAGTGGCTATTTTACTAACAGGAACGGCACCAATTGTAGCCCAGCACACTTCCTGTGTTGTTTTTGCAGCGAGGGTCATGTTTTCTCAGTCTGCAGTGTTTCTCTCTGGGAATCCTTCTCAATTTGTTAAGTTGTGGACATTATACTGCATGTATGTTGCAGAATCTTCAATTAAAAACAAGAAAAGTAAGCCTTGTGGAGTAATTTGAAGACCAAACTTTCGGTCTAGTCCTGCAAACTCTTCTGAACGCAGTAGGAGGGCACCGTAATCACAGCTCTTAACATTTGTTGAGAAGCAGAGCATTAATAATTAACCAACAAAATGTCAGTAAAAATAGCTTGTCAGGTTATACTCAGTTATCACTTTTTATACCATTTATGAACAAATATTATAAAACATGCTTAGCTAAGGTCTCAACAATGTCTATCCAGGGTAGATGGGCAGCTACCAAACAACATAGCCAGCTAATTCTAACAGCTGTCTATGTATTTCTACAATTACACTCATACAGCATTATTTGGCATTGATGTAAGATGTACTCACTGTAAAATGGTGCACGTTTCACTGCATGTCTGGATTTAAAGCAAAGCTTTATTCATTTAAACTGATTTAAAGTTGTATCAACTCAGTTCACCAATGTTTCTCTGAACTTTAGAAAAATAAAGTAGATTTTAACGAGCTTGTTTAGTTCAGTTTATAATTCAAACTATACATTCAATAAACCTAAAATATATTTAGAAACAACATTAAAGTAATTTTATTTTTTTGCATTTTATGTAACATTTTAAGTATTCACTTTGACTCAGAATCTCTTTTTACAGTGCATCTTGTTAATCTAATGGCTAGCTCTGTCTCTTGTGACTGTACTGCATCAAACCAATCAACGAGCATACTTATCAAGGTTTTTTTTTTTCAAACAAATAAACTTATAATCTTCTTACTCTCTTCTTACTAATTAGCTTAAATTACATTTGCTGAACTATCTGTATATTTGAAATGATTTTTAATTTTGCAAAACAAAAAAAGAATTTCAGAAAATAACATTCTGTGAAAAATGTTAAAGCTACCTTGTTCACTAAATGCAAGTGAGATTTACTGACATCTTGTTTAACTAGTCTAACACGATTGAGTAACTTAAAGTGTAAAATAAAACTTGTGGCTAAGGTTAGCTCTGCAGATCATTTTTAAGATCAATGTTCGGTTTATATGAATCTCTCGTTGACAGTCATGTTGGATAATTTAAAGAAATAAAATTAGAGAAACAGAAGTAGATGAAGCTGAGAGAGGATAACTTACCTGAGACTCTTGTTTGGATTAAACATCATCTGTTAACGGCACTGATAAATACCCCCTGATTACAACAAGCTGGAATCCAGCCTCATATTGTTACCCGGACATTACAGATACTGTCTTATTTACAGCACAATTTCTTACCGGTAGCCTAGCCTTCAGTTCCCCCGCCGCGAGACGCCTCCTTGTGTCAAGAGAGCGTGCGCAGCTTGCAGCTATCGATTATTTTAGTAATTAAGTACTTTACTGAAAAATCAATTCGATTAACCGAGTAAATCGGATAAAACATAAAATAAGAGATTTCATAAAATAAGAAATTTTCAATTGGTTTAATTTTTAAATTCACAGCATACATTTCCACATTGCAAGCACAAATACAAATAAATAAAACACAAAATAGACATAAATACCACAAGTAATCATTTAATAATTCATATTATTTTTTAATTAAGTTTAATTATTTAAACTTAGGATTTCTTGTAAGTATTAAATATAGGACATTAATCAATAATAAAGACATAAACATTGGCTTTATGTTGTGCATCTTAGCTTCTCAACAGCAAAGACAGCAGATCTGCCAGTGTTGGATAAGCTGTCAGTGGATTTTCCTTCTTGGATGTTTTCGGGAATACCTGTGGATTTTTTTTTTTTTACACAGATCTAATAATTGACTAAGACTAAAAGACATAATACAGTAAGTTCATGGCCGTGCATTCCTGCCAGAGTAACTTTAATGTATCAGTTTATAAACTCCACAGCGTTGTGTTTACTGATTAAAAAAAGACTGTATTAAGTCTAGAACTTGTCTCCTTTGTAATAAACTAACCACACACACAGACAGTATTAATAATACTCTGTCACTATGTTAGTTAGGTACATTAATGTTAATCTCATTGATTTATTATAAATTAAATTTATCTGCTCTCCACTCTAAAAACCCTGCCTCCTCCACCTGCTTCCTGTGCGTGGGTGACGTTTCACATTAAATGTCCCCGCTAAAATCCGTGCTCTGCATTTTAAAATTCATTGAACGATTCCTCGAGGCACAGAAAATACATCAATACATTTTTTGAATCGAGTAGCTCAAATTACTCGCGTAATCGTTTCACCCCTTAATAAACGCAAAAACAATCAATTCCAGTCATGAATAAAGGAAATAAACCTTTTACTGATGCAGGATGACTGTCTAAATGTTATATAAACCATATCAAGATCATGTATACTGTGAAGCATACATGATATGCATGTGATATATGATATATTTATAACCATTTGGTGTAATAATTCTTAATATGAGAGTTTTTAGAGATTTTGGATTCTTACATTCGCCTCCCATTAAACCAGGATTAATATATTACACATCTTGTCTGTAATCACAACAACTTTAGAATTTGTTCTAGAATAAAGCCGAAATATTTGTTCATTTTCATGATCATTTTTTATAGTCCTGAAGTACTGCAGAAGGTGGACTGCAGGACATTCTGCTGTTTTAACGAGAGAAGATTACCCTGCTGCCCTGTCTGGGTTTCTGTGTTCTATAGCCTGACTAAACTAAAACAACGTGTGGATGTGATGCTATAGCATTAGCTACTTTTGAAGATGGGAATCAGACAAACACACAACATTAGCATTTTATAAAGTAAAGAGAACGAAAATAAAGCTTACTGAAGAATACCTTCAGCACAGCGCTTAACACAAATTATACCACAGTTAGTTCTGACCCTGAAATGTGATTGGCTGAAAGGCATTCTATGGGTGCCATTATCAGCAAGTAATGCACTGTAACCGAAGCGCTCCATGTATTGCTCCGCCACATACAGGTAGACTAGTGTATTATTGCTCAAACAAACATCACCGTTACTTCACCTGTCAGTGACCTATAGACATCAGATCATTTAAATTAAGATCAGTTTAATTAAGAACCATTAAGGATTCAAGGATATTTTATTGTCATTCGCATCACATGTGGTACACAAGGTGGAACGAAATTGTGATCTCACGATCCAGTTTACACACAAGAGCTGTTATTAAAATAGATATATAGATAAAATAAAGAATGCAATAAAATAGAATATACAAAATAGATAAAGATAAATACCCGAACAAATAAAAAATAAATAGAGAGAGTAGACAGGTAGCAGCAAAGTCCAGAGTTCAAGTTTGCTATAGCAGCATGATATGGAATTAGAGCAGATAAAGTGTCTCAGTGCGGGGAAAGTGACAGTGTTTGTAAACAGTATTTTGTCCTTGTGTCAGTTCAGTGTGTTGTTAGGTGGAGTTTAAGAGTCTTACAGCTTCCGGAATGAAGCTGTTTCTGAGTCTGGTTGTTTTGCACTTGATGTTCCGCAGCCTCCGGCCTGAGGGGAGTGGGACAAAAAGTGTGCGTGCTGGGTGGGATGCAGGTGGCCCTTTTCCTGCATCTGGAGGTGTAGATGTCTGTGGTGCTGGGGAGGCTTACTCCAACAATCCTCTGTGCAGCCTTCACCACCCTCTGCAGAGCTTTCCTGTCTGCAGCAGAGCAGCTTCCATGACACACGCTGATGCTGGAGCACACAACCCTCTCCACCACACACCCCTCACTGGAGTCTCCCTCAATCACACAGCGCAAAAGTTTATCCAACTCGGTTAATAAAATGAAAATACCCAATGAGAGTACTTGTAAATCACTGTAGTACAGTTTAACAGTGTCTTAGCTCAGATATTTCTTCTTAAAAAGGGATTATTATCTCCAGCTCCGTGCAGTACACACACACATGCTGGAAGAGAGCAGAGTGGAGAGAGAGGGAAAAAGTGGGAGGGATCTGCAGACTCCACGGAATGGCTTAACTACAGAAAGCTTATTTTAACAGGGTTACACCACTTTACTGTACACAACACAAGCCTTATGTTCACCATGACCTTTATCACCAACAAGCTCTACAATACAGTTATTATATTCACTAATACCACTTACAACTTTACTGTACACAACACAAGCCTTATGTTCATAGTGTCCAGATGCTCCGCCCACTTCTGTACTGGTCAGATGAGTCAGTAATCCAAGGTTCATGCAACGTGTTTTCAGCAACAAGTCCAAAAGCCAGGGTTTGTCGTTGTATCTGTGATGCAGCTTTAATGCTGAAAGTACACATGCTGCCTTCAAGATCACACTTTTTCCAGTGATGTTCAGGCATTTTTTTCACAAGACAAAACTACATTCTGTACTCATTACAAAAGACGTGTTTGCAGAAAGAATGAGACAAAATACCTTAAACACTTCATCACTGTGTTGCAGGCCTGAAATGTAGTAATTGATTGTGTTTTTATTAAAACCTTTGCTTATATTAACGTAGTTGTCTTCTTACAGTTAATTTATTTAATTATTTTAGTTCATTTCCTTTGATCCACACTCCTCACAAGAGTAATCCAGGAATTAAACATACAAATAAAAACAAATCAATCGTCTTTAAAACAAAGGATTTATTTTTTTCTGTTTACAAAAATACTTTTTATAATATCAAAGAATGATTAAATAGTATCAAAGATTTGCAAATTTACAATCCAAATTCCTCTTTACTCCTACACTCTCACAGTGTTAACTATAGAACACCTTAAAGACTGCATTCAGAAGCCAGAGAAGTTAGGATGGCACTTAGAATGGCTTGATCAACATAAGCTTTGTTAAAAGAGGATTCATTTTACCTGGGGAGCTGGGCGAGATTTGTTTGGTTCATATGAATGCACCATGATAGTATTTTTACAGACTGTATGCTCTGCAGTCTGTAAAGATTCTGGCAAATCGATGTGCGATTAAAAAAATATAATAAAAAAAAATATATATCCAGTTTTTCACAAATAATGTTGGTTGTTCATGTCTGCCAAAACACTTCTGGCAGCTTAAAGCGACCCTGTAGTGTAGCCGATTGCCTACACCTTATTATTATTATTATAATAATTATTAACAATATAAGCACATTATTAACATGTAGCTGGAAAATATGTCATGATAGATTTTCACGATACATAGCTCTCGATCTGATATCTGATACTGTGATTCTGCAAGACAAATTTTAGTCTTTTAGTAAAAAGTTTAGAGCCCCTAAGCTTCAATAAATATATCCATATTTGACATATTTGATACAATATATCAATATATTGTCCCACCCCTAGTTATTATATTGGTTTTCATCACATTGTTTTGGAAGACAATCGAGTAGTCACTCCCATCTACATCTACATTTACAGATGTCCTGTAATTAAATTACACTATACCTCACTCCCCAGGTAAAACTAGTGCTGTCTGTATAGGGCTATACATTCACAGACAATCCTCGCTTCGTAAACATATTTAATACACCAGGAATACCACATTCACAGCAGATCAGTAAAGTGAAATAAGATGAACAAATGACCTGAATGCATTTGATAAGTTTCTTGAATATAAAATACCTCAATTATATAATTTTAACAAATACAGACACAGTTAGAAAAAGGCACTACTTCTAAATTTAAAAGTCACCAAATGCATTAAGCTAACAAAACGTGAGTAGCTGAGCTAAGACTTTTAATTTATCAACAGAAATGAGCAAAATAATTAATACGCAAACATTTCATATTAAATGTAATTAAAATGTAATATTGCTGATGGACATTAAAGTCACGTCATTCTTTGGTCTTGGACTTGACCCTTAGAAAATGAGCCTTTAACCTTTAGACCGGTTATATCCAGCCTTCTTTAACCCTGCAAGCATTTCAGCGTCAATTCCATGTGTTGGTTTCACCAGCTCCTCATCTGTCAAACCTCTGGAGTCTGCGCCTTCGCATTTCTTCCAAAGGTGGGTCAGAACTGAGATTAAACCCATAAGAAGGTCTGGTTTGGCGTGAGCCCCCTAGAGAACACATACAACTGAGTCAGTGCAAACAGTAAGAAATGCCAGGTTTAGGCCAGCAGGTGGCAGCAGATACAAACTTATAGGCTTTAAACTAAGTAAACACTACTGAACTCTATTAAATGGTGTTTTCTTTTTAGTAAATTCCTGTAGAACAGATAAATCACCAAAATAAACTACTGTATAGTTAAAAACTATTGATTGAAGCATCTAAACCTTTTTGACTTTTCCTTGCCCCATGGAACCTGAAGAACACCACACTGACCTGTTGGGTTTGTGTGCAGGGTCTTCGGCATTAATTGTGAATTTTAGCCAGAGTTGTCATGGCCAGTGTTCAAACTTACTCACAAAATAGCACCTTATACTAGTATGAGCATTCCTAAGCAGTCACTTGAGGTAACACTTTATGGTACATACTGCTATCCCATGACTTTTGTCATGCCAGTGAGATATATACACTCCCTGGCCAAGAAATAGGTCACCACCTGAATTAAACTAAGCAAATAGGTAAGAGCTTCCCATTGGATAATTACTGCAGAGGTGATTATGTTTGAGCTGGCAACCCTAACTGATGCAGCGAAAAGCTTCTCAGTTGATAAACAGTCATGTTGAGGGACTCATCCTGTGGCCGTAGAAAAGATGTTCATCTGTTTTAGTAAAACTGTTCAATTACTGGCATACATCAAGCAGAGAATAGAAGAGTGTTGTTCAAACAACAAAAATTGGGTTAAGAACTATCCAACGCTTTATTAAAAACTGGAAGGACACTGATGGAACATCATCTTCTAGGAAGGAATGCAGTGAGGAGAAAAAAATCTTGAATGATTATGATTGGCGATCGCTTTAAACGTTTTTTTAAACGTGAAATAGTAGAAAAACAACACTAGAACTAGTGAAAGTATAAAGTAATAGTGAAAGTAAGAGCATTTCCACACACACACAAATAGCTGTTTACTTTCACTTATCAGTGAGGCAAACCAGCAAAACCAGCTTTGCTCAGGAGCTCTGACAGAGCTTTGATCTGTGTTTGCTGCAGTTGGTCTGCAGGTTTAGGTTCAGCAACAGTATGTGCTGAAAGAATGAGGTCAGCTGACTACCTGAATATACTGAATATAGACCAGGTTATTCCATCAATGGATTTTTTTTCCCTGATGGCACGGCCATATTATAAGATGACAGTGCCAGCATTTATGGTGATGGAATTGTGAAAGAGTGTTTCAGGGAGCATGAGATCATCATTTTCACACATGGATTGTTCACCACAGAGTCCAGACCTTAACCTCATTGAGAATCTTTGCAATGATCTTGGGAAAAAAATTATGCAACTCTGGACAGAATTAAACAACCTTTTTTGGCCAGAAAGTGTATAGAAATAATGTAACAACTAGTAAGTGGTTTCCTGAAAGTTGATGCTCTATTTTACCCACAATCACCTGCTCACCTTGGTCCTGAAGGCTGGCCCTGATGGCTGCGTCGTACTGCTCCTCTTCTGATAGTCCGGCTGTGTACGTGTGCTGAGGTGGAGCTGACGTGCTGTTATAGTTAGAGTTATTGTGCTCCCTGTAGGAGGTGCTGGAGTTATAGGGGTTCTGTCTGTAATTAGATGAATTCTCTGGGGGGGGTGACCTTCCATATCCACTGTAGCCTGCAGACCACAAATAAACACATCAAATAGTGCACAAAGACAAAAATCAGACTACAACACGCCTTTAAACAATATAAATAATACAATGATCAATAGTCTGGGTTTTCCAGGGACTGCTTACCTGATGAGTTAAAGTGTGTGTTCGGCCTGCTATAAGGCCCACTCGAACTCACAAAATCTGAGACACCAAAAAAGAAGAACTTGGTTAGTCTAAAGTAGAAAAGAAGACAAGTAGCAATCCTCATAGATCATCATATCATGCATGAGATTAATTTAAAATGGTCCCAGGAGAATTCCCCAAAGTACTTTTTATATTAAATGCAGTTTTTAAAAATGGACAGATTAATGATCTTGGGGTCAATACCAGTCTTTTTCAGCATTATAAACAGATACAGATATCAGAAACAGGTTGGGAGCAGGGCTAATATTCCACATTATATTACAGGCAAACTTGTTAATGGATCACTGTGCAGGGATTTTGTAACGTAGGATTAGGCCGTTAAGTGTGACGCAAACGGCCAGCCTCGGCAAGGTTTAGGTCAATTTATGCCACTGCATCTGCCCTTTATGCAGCTGGTCCTTGCCCCGAGACTCCGCAGTCTCCTCCCTGATGGCAGCAGGATGAAGAAGCTGTGTAGTGGGTGGGAGGGATCTCCTGCCAGACGGAGGGCTTTCCGTGTGAGGCGGGAGCTGTACAGGTCCTGAAGGGAGGGGAGAGAGGTGCCAACAATCTTCTCAGCTGCTCTCACGATGCGCTGGAGGGTCCTGCGGCAGGATGCTGTACAGGCCCCGTACCACACGGTGAAACAGCTGGTCAGGATGCTCTCGATGGCTCCTCTGTAGAAGGTGGTCATGATGGGGGTGGGGGCTCTAGCTCTTCTCAGCTTGCGGAGAAAGTAGAGACGCTGATTTGCCTTCCTGGCCAGTGATGCTGAGTTTGTGCTCCAGGAGAGGTCCTCTGTGACGTGCACACCCAGGAACTTGGTGCTTCTCACCCTCTCCACAGCAGTGTGCTGTGTGTGAGTTCTCCTGAAGTCCACAACAATCTCCTTGGTCTTCTCTGTGTTCAGAGAGAGATTATTGTGTTTGCACCAGGAGGCCAGGCGGCTCACCTCGCTCCTGTAGTGTGACTCATCGTTGTTGCTGATGAGACCCACCACCGTCGTGTCATCCGCAAACTTGACGAAGAGGTTGGAGGTGTGTGCTGGTGTGCAATTGTGGGTCAGCAGAGTGAACAGAAGGGGGCTCAGCACACATCCTTGGGGAGCCCCTGTGTTCAGTGTGGTGATGCTGGATGTGTTGCTGCCAACCCGCACTGCCTGTGGTCTTCCAGTCAGGAAGTCTAACAGCCAGTTGCACAGTGAAGTGCTCAGCCCCAGACTGTCCAGTTTGTGTATGAGCTGTTGGGGGACGATTGTGTTGAATGCTGAGCTGAAGTCAAAAAACAGCATTCTGACGTAGGTGTTCTTCTTGTCTAGGTGTGTGAGGGCTGAGTGGAGAACAGTGGAGATGGCATCATCGATCCTTTAAAACTTGAGTAATCTGCCCAAATTTTCCGTTAACCTGATCAGATCAGGGATGTTACTAGTCAAGATGCTAACAGCAGAGATGCTAACAGACGGCCTTTAGAGAGCTGTAGCATGTTATCCACAATGCTAAAACACCGCCTCAGCAAGTGGACATAAGCAATGCTTACAATCACAGCAGCCAATAATGAGACAGGAGCTCTCTTTACAAAAACAACAAAGGGGTAAACAAGGAGAAACATGCACACCATAAAGCCCACACTGTCCCACCTGCACACGTCATCATCAGTTTCCTGAGGGGGCCAGACGTGTACAGCAGCCCAACCAGGATACCAGACAGATGACCCACAAACGATGTCCTGCAGACAGACACAGAGACAGAGAGAGAATCTGCATAAAAACCATGTCCTCTATGATGGATTTATGTATTTGGGTGTTTGGGGGGCTGAAATCTTACCCTGGGTTCATGATGTGAATCAGAACAAGCTCCACCCAGCAGGAGTAGCGATTGGCTACAGGCAGCCCCATGATGTAGTTCACGCCACCCGGATTATAATGATTATTCACCACTTTTAACCCGAAGAGTACACCTGAAATGAATGATGATAAAGCAGCATTTTACTACAGAATTATTTAATGTAAACTTCAAATATAGCAGAGCACTTTCAGTCTGACCAGCAATCAACTGTGCTTCATGTTCCCCTTTACCCAAAATGAAGCAAACCAGCAAAGACATGCTTGGTGTTTTTTTAGTTTGATACAGGAGCTCCACAGCCCTCCTAACTAAGAGTTAACTAGCACTATGCTAACTGAATATTGCCTCTACATCAGGGGAGAGCTTGAATCCAAGTAAATCTCTAGATATTTAATGGGACACATTAATATACCACCATATCCAGATGATTTAGATGAGTAAAAGAGGCTCCATCTTTAATGACATGCCATTGGTCAAAGGACAGCAGCAGGTAACCTGATCATGGAATGATACTTTAGTAGCTTGTAAACAAGTCGTGAAGTGCTATCTTTGACTGTTTGTTTGTTTGGGTTTTGTGCCATATCAGCAACATGTTGGCAATTTTATGGCATCGACAGTGTTCATGACTTGAGCATCACAGACTTAAATCAGTGTCTTCATATGAAAGACTTCCAGAAAATTAATTATTTTTAGCTGGTGGTATCTTTTCACACAGTTCTTTCATATTTGTAACCCTATAAAAGTTATTTCTGGTGGTTAAAAGTGCAGGGCAGTCTACTAAAATATGTTTAATAGTTTGAGGAGTATGAAGTGCTATCTAGTAAGTGAGGTTAAAAACACTGGTCAGTATGTTCACAGCAAAGATGAAACCCTCAGCAGCCAGAGTCTGAGAGAGCACAAATAGCCAAGCTCTCCCTGGATGGGTACAGTATGTGGCACTTTCTCTCCTTATGACTTCCATTGTGATGCTGGTCAGTACAGGTGTCTGTTAGCTGATGTTTCAGAACTGGGGATCTGGCACTTTCCTACAAGCATGCTGTGATGTTGCCTAGTGATTCTGCATTGGTGGAAGGTGACAGCCGGACTTTACATGTTTCAAAGGAGGCATGTGCTCGTCTTTATTCTCCTAGTGGGAGGGTGAGTTTGATGGTTTAGCTGGTGTACCAGCATGATAAACCTGAACAAGCTAGTGAATATTCCAACCAAGCGTGCTGACAAGCCTGAGCAAAGCGGTTAACAGGCGGTAGGGTTGGGACAGAATTTAATATATCAATATATTGTATCATTTTTAATATATTATTGGTGCGGTGAATCAAATATGGATTTATTATTGAAAGGTAGGTGCTCTATACTCCATAAGACTCGCTGTACACTTTTAGAATTTGACTTCCTGAAGTTACTGCTTCATTACTCCACGTGGTGGCACTAATCAAATGAAAAGGGTAAACCTGTGGTGAAGAATATTGATGGTCAAATTCTACAAGACTCCAATAAACCAATTCCAGTAGTTTAGTTCCAGTAATTTTAACCCAATTTCAGTATTTTAACCTCTTTAGTAACTCAGATGTAGTAAAGTATCGTAGACAATTGTCTTCTAATATATCTAGTATCACAGAATCACAGTATTGTGATATCACTGTTTTCATGGGAAATGTATCATGATAATATTGTATTGTGGGATGCTCTGTGATTCCCACCACAATAATTACCAGCAGCTGTACTGTACGCTGTGTGGAGTGGTTGGTTATGCCTTGTACAGTACCCTAGTTCCTAAGATTTAGAGGAGCTTTTTCTTGCCTCCGCGCTCACTGGGGGTTCTGTATTCTGTATTTGTATGTTTAATGTTTTGTCGGATTCTCTGTCCTGCGATCACATTTCTGTAAAGCTGCTCTGTGACAACATCAGTTGTACAAAGCGCTATACAAAAAAAAAGTTTTTATTTGATTCGACTTCATTATCAATTTACATGCTGCTATCCTGTGATGTTTGATATGTCAGTGTATAGGATGGGCTGCATATGTAGGTGAAGGGAATTTGCATATTTGGACAATGTGGTTTTAATACATATATATACATAATTTACCTGAGAATCCTACAGCACACTGCATGCTGAAGGACGGATCATCAGTCAGCTCTGTGAGTCCCGCCTCCAAGAGCAGGTAGACCACTCCAGTGAGCAGAGAGAAAACAGACAGCAGGTAAGCAAACCAGGCTCCGCCCAACCTGCGCTCCAGTTTAATCCCTTTCCAGAGTAAGGACACCATGTTGAAATAGAGGTGCCAGTCATCTGCATGATGAAACGGGGACAGAAGGAGCCGATACCAGTCTCCATGCCAGTACGCCTGCTGCACGCTTACACACGTCTGGAACACATTCAAACACACACACAGTTAAACACATACCTTTTATTGGTAAACCCATTGGTTACTTAAGCAGCTAAGCTCTTAACTAGGGGTGTGGAGCACAGGGCATCTCATGATACAATATTATCACATATGTTCCCGATGAAAGTGCTGATATATTATCACGATATTGTGCTTCTCCGACAGTCGATATATGACAAAACAATTCTCTATCATACTTTATGGCATCTGTGATACTAAAAAGATAAAATACTCCTAAATACATTAAATACCATGAATTATGGAAATGAATTTATTGGTTTTATTTTCACAGAATTTAACAACCAACAATCTTTACCGTAGGTTTACTTTTGTAACTTTAGTAAGTCCAATTTAATGGCAAGTCTTAGGGAGTTTAGAGCCCCTATGTTTCAATAAATATATTGGTGTTTGACGCCAAGCACCTATAATATATTGCAAATTAAAACAATATGATATATAGAGATACTGGTTTTTAGAGCCATTGAGAGGAATCTTTATTTAATCAATTAATCAAAAAAAATAAAAAAACACTTTTAGTGCATACCTCCTTTTTCAACTGCCACCAACGCTAAATCACAAGGCAGCATCAAAACCTGCTTGGAGGAAAGCACTGAATCCTACCCACCCAGAAACACAAAGTTTGAATAACTCTCAGACTTTACCAGAAGGAGGGGCTTTACAGGAAACAGGAAGAGGTAGACGTTGAGGCCGAGTGTGGCTAAAGTGACGGGAGGGATGTTGTCTATGCCGAGCTGAAACACCTGTGAGGCCAGCAGCAGCAGGCCCAGGTTAGAGCCTCGCTGTCTGTTCCGCATCTGTAACACACGAGCACAACCACACACCCCAAGATTATAATACTATACAGTAAAAATACACATACCTGGGCGCCGAGTGGTCCAGCGGTCTAAAGCGCTGCCACTATGAGCAGGAGGTCGCAGGTTCGAACCCCAGCTAGATGGCGCTCTCTCCCCACATCACTCCTAGGGTAATGTCTGCAGCACAGGGCGTCTGTGTGCTGATGTACCGGAGCCGAACCGCTGTGCTTTCCTCCAAGGGCGCTGGCTGCTCGGCAATGCTGCATCAGCAGCAGCTCGAAAAGAAGCGGTGTCTGACTTCACATGTATCGGAGGAAGCATGTGTTAGTCTTCACCCTCCTGGTGTGTTGCGGCATCACTAGTGATAGGGGGAGTCCTAATGAGTGGGTTGGGTAATTGGCCGTGTAAATTGGGGAGAAAATGGGAAAAATTAGAAATAAAATTATAAAAAAAAAAAAAAATACACATACCTCTCTGAAACATCACTGACCAATAATGAGCCAGCAGGCAGATAAGCGAGAGGTAATTCTTATTAACATGGAATGGTATGATCCACTTTAGGGGTGCCTGAAATCATATCACAATATTCTTCCAGGCACACAGATACTGCATTGGTTTTGTAGTATTTAACATTGTATGTAAGAAGTATATTTAAATGTTTTGAAGTCTTACCCCACCAATACCCCCCGTAATTTGCACCCTAAGGATTACGGCACAAATGCTAGCCTACCAAGACGTGTCTGTACACCTAAACTAACAGCCTAGGTAAGAGAAGCTAATTAGAGAAGCAGCCAAGAGGTCCATGGTCACTCTGGAGAAGCTGCGCATTGGCAGTACACCATCAAAATGTACAGTGTGCAAAAAATCAGCTCTTCAGGAACAATCTCTGGTATATGTAGCTGATATATGTGGAGCACCCATTGCAACTGAAACTCACTGATGATATAAGAGGGAGCCAACCCATTTATTGCTTAAAAATAGATTGGATTCTGAATTAAAGTGGATGCTAATGTTGCTGTAATATGATATATAGTATAATTATGATTTAATTATGAATTATGATACTTTTTTGTACCAAAAAAGAAGTTAAGAGTGGCTAAGTTAAGTTAAGTTGAGTGGCTAAGTTTGGACCAGCTGTAGCTGCATGGGAGGATAACATAACTAATATAACTTATATTAGCTGCATGTGAGGTTTGCCCCCAGTAGCAGTGGTAGGTCATTGCGATTATTTCTCAGATAAAAGAAACTGTTTTTGATCATGAAACACAAGTACAAAATCTATACAACTTTGGTTTCAGATCACCTCACTGAAACTTTTGAGAAACACATGATATGACAAAAATCAGAATCGCTTAATTAACAGAGAGAATAAGAGACATACTCCACATTTAATGTTTTGTCCTTGTGAAATATTCAGACATACAGTATTTTTCACACAATAAGGTAATAAGTATTTTTAAGGTATTAAGTATTTTTCATTTTCTCAAAAATCGACAGTGCACCTTATAATCCAGTGAGCCTTATGTTTGAATTGAACCAGTCAGGTTGTAAGGAGCAGTAAAGCCACTCCACACTAAGTGCTAGCTCTTTCGCCACAGCACTGCAGCACTAGCTTTGTTGTTTTTCGGACTGTAGACTGCACGTTTACTGTGTGAAAACAAGTGGGACTTGCCCTGGCTTACCAGAACACTCAGGGTTCCTCAGTGTAGCACTGTCAGGCAGCATTTAGTATCTCTAGCGGATAGCCACTAATGCTAATGGGTAGTAGAAATCTGGAAATCTAAGCTAACTGTAAATAAATGGAAGTGCTTTAGTCACTCAAATAAAACAGTTTTCAGGACACAAATCTGTGTAAATCAACATCCAGTACTCGTTTGAGTTTGAAAGTAAATGTTTTTTTTTTATTATTTTTGCTTACACGGCGACACCCCTGTTCCTTACTAGTGTCCCATAATCCGGTGTAGTGTGCCTTATAATACAATGTGCCTTATAGTGCGAAAAATAAAGTACATTATGTAAACACAGTGGTTGAAATGCTTTCTTAGGATGTAATTTATTCTTGTCAGCTTTGGTTCAGTTAAGTGTGTGTGTCATAAGTCATCTTTTACTGTTCGGTTGCAAATATGTCATATAAACACAAAGCAAACCAGGACTAAAATCTAACGATGTATCGTTGTCTTGCCTTTTCTAGATCAAGAGAACCAAATACAAGTATAAATCCTTTCTAGAGCTAACTAACAACCCAGTGAAGTTCTGATGAACTCCTGCAGATCACTCATGCTCTAAACATTCAGAAAACAAAGAGAACAGAGATAACACACACACACACACAGCTGGATGTGTGGGTACGAAAATGTAGAGAATGCACTGACAGAGCAATTCTGAAACCACAGAATGTGAAAAAGAGAGTACACAAGGGTCAGACCTAATAACCTTCACACACACACACACACACACACACACACAAAGCCATAAGTAGTTTTTATTACCTTATTAACAACCTTAAAACCCCTCAACATTACACTAACATATTAATAATAACAATAATAACATGGATAGAATAACATTTAGAAAAAATCCTATTTTGTTTTTGTTTGACTATTTGTTTGCAATATGAATATGCAGCGTCTTCTGCATCGCTTGTCTGATACACAGACAATTCTAGCTGGCCACAATCATAACCCCCCACTGCACTGCCTTCTATGATGTATTCCTGGCACACATGTGACACTGTAGATGGAGGAAAGCTAAAGATCCATCTGTGCTCAACCATACTCACAGGATAACACCTCACAACTTCATGATCAAGGTACATACTGCTGTGCCTTGATTTTTGGCATGGCAATGTGCTGAACTTCTCCTTATGTTAATTATTGTGCTGTGCTCGATAATATAATTTGCATAATACTTTATTTATATGCAGATCAAACACAGATCAACAACATTAAAACCAGCTCCTTATACATTACACTGGTATATGAATTCTGTGTTCCTTGTATCTGTTTTTTTTTCCCAGCATCCCAACATTAATCTTAGATTTTTTTGTATTAATCCTTTGATTAATTTAAAGAATTATGCTGAAATAGTGTCGAAAAGCCTACACAATTTTTATTGCATTTGGTTAAATCCAGCCTCATCCAGGTTTATGTTTTACTTTATTCCAGTTCCATTGTGTTACATTCCAAAATTTACAACATAACTAATGAATTACATTCATTATTATTATGCTCAAGATACAGTTATGCATCAGATATTCTCCAAAGTGACAGAGAAAAACTGTAAATACATATTCTGATCATTTAGAATTAGTACAGATACTTTACATTAAAACAAAATACCAATTACTCATGCAATGAGAAAAAATGAAATCCTGAAGAAAAAGATGCATCAAGATGCTTAATAATCGTTTTATGAAAACAACACCAAATTTAGGGTGCCTAGAGATTCCCACCCTCTACTACAGACCAGTGGTTTGTATATATAAAATATAAATATATCACTTCTGAAAGTGAATATATCCTTCTCAGAATGGAGAATATAATATAAACAAATTTAATATTTTATCTGCATTAATTAGGACAGAGCAGAACAAAGACAAACAGACCTGGGCTTTCCATTTGTGATTAAATATGCAATTAAATCTACGTGAAAAAGGTGGAGCTGAGGTCCTGAAATGACAGGAAAACATAATAAAATGTGTAAAGGAAAGCACAAGTGCTGACAAGAACTCGGCAGTATGTATTATGATACAAGGGTTGTAATTCAATACCCAATGCTGTGATACTGTAAACTGGGCAACATATTGGGAATGTTTATGTTTCAAATTTAAACATATAAAAACACAGTATCGTTTTTATTAAATCTGAGTAAAACAAAAGTTTACTTTTTATCCAGTCAAAACAGTGGAATGTATACAGTACACAGACAAAGAGACGGACACAGAGACAGGACACAGAGAGACGGACAGCGAGACAGGACACAAACAGAGAGATGGACAGAGAGACAGAATACAGACAGAGAGATGAACAGAGAGGGAGAGACAGACAGAGAAAGAGACACAGGACACAGACAGAGAGACAGACAAAGAGGCAGGACACAAATAATTAGAGTGAGACAGACAGAGAGACAGGATACAGAATACAGACAGAGATACAGACAGAAAGACAGGATACAGACAGAGAGACAGGATACACACAGAAATACAGACAGAGAGACAGGATACAGACAGAGAGACGGGATACAGACAGAAATACAGACAGAGAGACAGGATACAGACACAAAGAGAGATAGAAAGAGAGAGACACTGATGAGCACAAGTGACTAGACGATGTGCAGGTTGAACAACTGGTTTTGAGAAATTAAAAAGTTATGGAAACACATAACACAGAGAGAGAGAGACACAGTGAGGGACAGACACACAGAGAGACAGACACAGAGAGAGACAGACACAGTGAGGGACAGACACACAGAGACAGAGAGAGAGATAGACCTTTGTTACCTCTGTATGAATGAAGAGCAGGTGATCGTGGTGAAGCTGTGCTGCTGATCTGTTGCTGAAGTTCTCCTCAGTTCTTAAACCTGCAGCTGATCCAGTCTTTATCCAGAATCCAGTAATTAAATCTCACAGGACCAGGCGAGCAGCGGGTCAGTAGCAGCAGGTGAGGCAGTGTGTATAGAGGAGTACAGGGGTGAATAGAGGTGTTATGGCGGTGTTTATAAGCTGCTGCTCCTGCAGATGTTTCTCAGAGTTTCATCACTAACGTTACACCCGGAAGAACACACACAGACCCGCGGGTCACGTGACCCCCGGCGCAGTTTGTTTTTTAGTTGTATTTAATTTTGAGCGCTCTATAAACCTGTATTAAACATTTTATGGTTAATTATAAACAACAGTTTAGTGCTCTTTCTTAAAAAAATGTAAGTATTTAAAAAATGTGCAGGTTCAGATACAGAGATGGAATTCACCACGTCTGCGTGACCTGGCAACCCCTCCCTCAGCCGAGTTCTTATTTTTTCGGAAAGTATCCGAGCAAATTTGATCAGAATATGAGTGTTCTTGCTTAGAACGTGTGAAAACGTGTTTAAAATCTGTTTTAAAAAATGTGCACTGAATTACACATGCAGAACTCACCACGTCAGTGTGACCTGGCAACCCCTCCTCACTATCTCAGTGTGTGTGTATATCCGAGTTTATTAATAGTTATATTATTCTTTTTTATTTTATTGTTTTTTATTTAATAAGTAAAAAGTAGTTGTATGTTTTTTTTACCACATAATGGTGTTCATGCTTAAAAAATAGATGTAGTTTAAATATATATAAATATTTTGTAAATGTGCAGATTTAGTTATATGGAGTATCGGGAATTTTATAGCATAACCTGGCAACCCGTCCTAAAGCTGACTCAGTTGTTAACTTTTCTAGAGGGATGACTCTACAGTTCTGCGTTTTATTAATTTTACTTTGAATGCTTTTTATTTCTTTTTTTACTGAAATGCCTAACAAACTATTTTCAGTAGTGTAATATCTCAGCTTAGAAAAAAAAAATGTAGCTTTCTGTCTACAGTTCTGGAACTCTCCAGCATGACCTGGCAACCCCTCCCTACACTGACTCAGTTTTAAATCTTTCTAGAAGGATGACTCTCAGTATTATTAATACAATTGTACAATATTAATGTTTTATGGACAAAAATGACAGTTTATATATATAACTCTGGTACCAATGTAAAAAAAAAAATATATAAAACTTGTTTAAATACATAATTCACCAATGTACATTTGATTGACTATATCAACTATTTTTTGTTTTAAAAAGAGACACTCAAATGTATTAAACATACAGAAAATAAATACATGGGCATGACTTTCTTTATGTAAAATCCGTGTCAGATATACTGTTTTAAATATATGTAATTTGCACTGCATTATATAAATGTTCATTTATTCTGGCCCTTTTTATACATTCATAAATGTGTTTTATGAAAAAAAAAATACATATATTTCTTTGAGAATGAAAAAAGCAGTATTGTCACTTTTGGTGGTTAATGCTGGAATTGTTGATTGAGTTTGATTTGATACTGGGTTTATTTAAACAGGTCTAAGTGGGATCTTACTCTGTTTTCAGGAACTACCAGGAGCAAGTTTAAAAAGCTTATACATATTATTCCTGCATACAAACATCTGGGCCTTTTTTCATTAAAAAATCTTTATTATCGTTTATTCCTGTAGAAGGGTTAAAATATTTAGCAATCTTAATTCAACAACAAACATGGAATCTAAGTTCAAAATAGTGACACTTGCTGCATAAATGTAATCAACTGGGTTAATTTAAACAGGTCTATATGGAATCTCATTCTGTTTTTAGGAACTACCAGGAGATAGTTAGTTAGCTTGGATTATATACACATTTTATTATTTTATACAAATATCTGGGCCTTTTTCAGTAAAAAAATATATTTATTTTCATTTATTCCAGTGACAGGGTTGAAATGATTAGCAATCTCCATGCAACAACTTACATTGGTACAAAATTAGTTTTAATAAAGAAACGAATACACAGACATTTTACAGTTTATTTGCCACAACCCAATACTGTAGAATAAATATAAGATAACACAATTTTATACAGTATTATCAAACATGAATCAACAATGTTGGAACTGGAAAATAGACTAAATAATTGTCTATATTGTACATTTATTTTATCTATAATTTTAATATTAATAATTAATTATAATATTATAATTTTGATTTATGTATAATGTACACTACTGACTGTAGAAACTTCGCACTAGATCTTAAGCAGTTTGAACTGTTTGTCTCTACACTCTTCCTCCAGATTCTGGTCTCTTCATTTCCAAATGAAATGTAAAATTTACTGATGATCAGTGATGGTTTGTACAGTCATGTCATCTGCTGGTGTTGATCCACTGTTTTATCAAGTTCAAAGTCAGTGCAGAGTTTTCCCACAAAATCTTACAGCACTTCATGCTTCCCTCTGCTGACAACTTTTATGAAGATGCAGACTTTATTATTCACACTGCCAAATTGATCTTATATAATATTCAAATTTTCTGAGAGACTTTTGAGATTTTTGAGTTTTCATTGACTGTAAATCACTCTGTGTGTAATACATCTATAAAATATATAGGCTTCACATTTTAAACTGATTTACTGAAATAAAGTAACTTCTTAATGTTATTTAATATTTTTGAGAGAAACTAGTATAGAGTGTGTATCATATTCATTCATATTCATAGTAGAGAGAGACAAAGGGGTTTTCTCAGTTACTTCAGACGGGTGCGGGACACTGAGAGATAAGGTTCAGCACACCTAGCTGATTTACCTGCTCTAACACAACTAATAAACCTGGCAGCACAAATCTGCACCTCCACAGATCATACTGTAGTCTATGACTCTCAGTGGGATATCACATGAAAGTGTTTAGTTTGGGTGAATTTTAAACAGAGGGGTGATTTATTTTGGGTCTGGGTTTGTTGGATGCAGTAGAGTCCACAGGCTGTTTAAAGCTCTTACTCTCACTGGACAAATTTTAGCAAGTAAAAGGACCTTTACTTACCTTTTAACTTTTACCTTTAAGGGAAAAAGGTGATGTTATGTGGTGCTCTCCACTTAGTTTGTGGTGCTCACCCCTTAGTTTGTGCTGCTCACCACTTAGTGTCTGGTGCTTAGTATGTGGTGCTCACTACTTATTTTCTGGTGCTTATGTCATTTTAGAGGCTCTGTATTCTACTTTATCGTGGAACTGTTATTTACACTGTTACAGATCTTAATGATGTTTTCAGAAACAAAAATTTAGTTTATTTTATTTACACTAGATGAGAATAATGAGAAAGAATGTGTGTGTGTGTGAGAGAGAGAGTGTTTGAGCAGATGGGGTAAAAAAAAGGTTTAAGTGGAGCTCGGGGAGTCTCAGTGTGAGTAAAACGGGGCGCAGATGAAGTGAGCAGATCAGGCAGTGTCTGTGTTGTGCTGAGTTGCCATGATGACCGCTGGGCCAGCAGCCATGTAGATTCTGCTGCTGGAATGAGCATGTCTGTACGTATGTGTTTGTGTGCAGTGACTCAGGGTGTTTAAAAGTCTGGGGCAGAAGAATAATAAAGGGCATCTATTTCATGACTACAGGACTATAGAGAAGCACCTACCCAGCTAATAATTTTTGGTTAGAAGAATGTTTTTTAATTGTTAGGATGAATGTTCTTGGAACGTTTAATCTCCCAAGTTTGTATTTCTGTGATATTCGATATATCACAGGACGATTCTCTACGATACTTCACAGCATCTGTGTTACTAAAGTGGATAAAATACTCTTAAAACCAGGAATTATGGATTTATTGGTGTCAGTTTCTCGGAATTTACCAACCAATATTCTTCAGCACTGGGTTACCCTATTCATTAGATTATAGTGCCAATATTTGGAGTGATGTAGCAGTAACATTAGTAAGTTTAATAAAAAATGTCCATATTTGATGCCACTTATTGATATTGTATTGCAAACAAAAAATATATATCACATATATTTAGATTTTGTCCCAGCCCTACTGTCCATCCATATATGGACTTATGTTTACCCCTTTCAGTCATGCACATGCAGTTTCTCTCAGAATATCAGATTTACTGATCTGGATAAAATACAATCCATTCAACTAAATCATATTAGGGTTATGATTGTGTATTTAATTTAATTTAATTTAATAGTTTATTTAACAGGGACAGTGTACATTAATTAACATTACTGTAAATGCACCAGAATTAGCCTAAAGGCAATTTTTCATCAGTTGTCCCTGGACAGATCATGAAATTGTCTACCTAAACATAAAACAGATAACAGATCTGCAGGTTAAAGGTCATTTCTGAAGTGGCATTTCTCAGTAAATGCAGCTGTAGAGGTTCCTAATGGTGTTCTGTAATAATCCATCACATGCAGCTTCAATATTCTCACTCAGGTCCAGCAGATATTGTGGTAGGAGTGTAAGAGGGTTGATAGAATGTAAAATAGCATCCCACACATTTTCAGTCAGGGTTAGGTCTGGTGATGCTGCTGGCCATGGTATACTATTATTATATACTATTATTTTTTAAAAGTATATGTTTCAATTATGCAATAATGGAATAGCACGCCTAAAGGGGGCATTTAGAAAAGGTGCTATTTTGAAGAATTTCAAGTATAAATCATATTCTGGCTTGTTTAATACCTTTTTGGTGACTACTTTTTTCTTATGTGTTTCTAAATAGCTTTTTTCTAAATGATACTGTATATGTTCCCTGTTTAAGAATACAAAATCAATTTAGAATTAATTACAGACTCTCCCGTAGTTTTTTTTTTTGTTTGTTTCTGTTTTTCTAAGGATTTAGAGAATCTAGCAATTTTCTATTTAAATACAGTTGCACAGTAAAACCAAGAAGATTAATACAGTTACCACCAAGCCTCAAAGGATTAGGGCACATAAAAAAATACCTTGATCTAAATGGCACATCATCACAATGTCTTAAGAACTTCAGAACATCAATTGTTTTTTTTTAATTTTAGCCCATTTTCTCCCCAATTTGGAAGGTCAATTAACCCACCCACTCCTTAGGGCTTCCCCCATCACCATTAATGTCCCCAACACTAGGACGGTGCAGACCAGCACACGCCTCCTCCGATTAATGTGAATTCAAACTCCACCTCTTTCCCAACTGCAGCATCACAGCACACTCAAAGGAAAGTGCCAGAACACATCTCCGAAACATCAGCTGTCACACGCTTGTGTTGAACAGCATTACAATGGGAGTGACTACCCACCCAGAAAAAGAATGGAAAACTGTTGTCTCTCAGACTCTGGCCGCTGACGACAAGAAATTTGCCATGAGAAATGCACCCAATAGGGCACTCTAAAAGAAACTTTATCTCTTTTTTCACCATGGGAAGGCTGCCCCCATCAGCCTCTTCTAAAGAAAACAAAATGTGTGTGTCTGTGTGTGTTTGCACACTCATGCATGCTAGCTTGTACTCTGTGAACCCAGATGTACTATGATGTAATCTAGTAGCCTGCTTTTCTCTCTGTCTCTCTCTCTTTCTCTCTCTCCGTCTCTCTCTGTGTCTCTCTCTCTCTTTCTGTCAGACAGGATTACGTCTACAGTCGTCCCTGGAGTAAAGTGTGACAGGGCCGGAGAGGGTGGGAGGAGGGGGGTGGGGACATTGAGTACACACTGCACAGGGATTTACAACAAATCCCTCGACAGCAGTGCATATACACGAGAGTACGAATGGACCACGTTTATTTCCTGTGTTAATGCAAGTAACCACAACTATCCTACTGTTTTTCCTACATCTACTACCATCTCACAGCTCTCAACAGATGCAAAGCAGCAAGGATACCACCTGATGAAGTGTTTCAGGTGTTATTTTGTCCCATTCTACCTCCAACATTGGCTTAAACTGTACAATAGAAGAGGGTCCTTATAAAGTTTTCGTTTTAAAATTATCCACACATTCTCTATTAGAGACAGGTCAGCACTGCAGGCAGGCCAGTCCAGAATTCAGACCCTCTTCTTCCACAGCTAATGTGTGCAGCATGTGATTTTGCATTGACTTGTTGAAAAATGCAAAAGATGGCCATTAATGCTGCCATCATAGAAGTGTAATGAGACAACAGTACATCATTACAGACCATACATACATTACAGACCACCAGTAGAGAAGTGGACAGTGCTTCTGGTCATGGTGAACATAAGGCTTGTGTTGTGTACAGTAGTAAAGTTGTAAGTGGTATTAGTGAATATAGTAACTCTGTATTGTAGAGTTTGTTGGTGATAAAGGTCATGGTGAACATAAGGTTTGTGTTGTGTACAGTAAAGTTGTAAGTGGTATTAGTGAATATAGTAACTGTATTGTAGAGCTTGTTGGTGATAAAGGTCATGTGAATATAAGGCTGGTGTTCGAGGTGCTGAGATCTTGAGCTTGCTCAGTGGGGTTTACTAACTCATTGTCTAAAAAGTGTTGCACCCAGAAGGAAGTGTGAGGTTTTCAGGAACAATAAGTTATTAAAATCTACACTGATATGGTAATGTTTTTTGAGCTGCATATACAGAATTTGTGTTTAACGCATGTATAACACAACATGCCAGACTCAGCATGAAGCTGTAGAGGTTCCTAATGACATTCTGTAATAATCCATCTCCGATATTCTCATACAGTTCCTGCAAATTTTGTGGTAGGGGTGTGGGAGAGTTGATAGAGTGTAAAATAGCATCCCGCACATATTTTCATTCAGGGGCTGGTCTGGTGATGCTGCTGGCCACTGCATAGTCATTTGTTAATTCAATGCAAGCTCTTGAGATGGCAGCAGTATGTTGATGCGCATTGTCCTGTCGGAACAGCACACCTGAGAGTGCATTCAGAATAGGCCTTATAAGCGTGTGTATACATAAATATAAATATAAATGGCACATTTTCTCATCAAAACAAAGGAAGAATCTCAAGTGTAAAACATTCTGGGTTGTTTTGTTTACTTTATTTACTTTTGTGTTGACTACTTTTTATATATGTATTTCTAAATAGCTTAATTTTGTTTAATATTAATTTACAGTATAGACAACAATACAAATAAAAAAACATTGTGTCCAAACATTTGAATGATACTGTGTATGTTTACTGGGTTAAAATACAAAACAATTTATAGTTACTTAATTACAGATTGACTTTTTATTAAAATTCTCAAGCAGTTTTTTTTTTATTATTCATTTATTTCCCACCCTTTTTCAAAGTTTTACATTGTCAGTTTGTTTGATGCTGCTCTTGCATCAGTCTCACATTTCATTGTGGGATAATAATGTCCATTGTAAGCAAACTCAAAACCTGAGCGGTTCTGAGTATTTACTGTGGATATTTGAGATTACTCAACTTTTATCAATACTACGTACTACATACTCAAACACTTGTTAGTATTAGTGAATAATTACATCAGCTGTACTGTAGTGAATAGGTGCACTGTAACCTGTGGACAGTAGGAGGCAGCATTGCTCACAGAACAGATGGCGGCAAAGCGATGCCACCCTGATTCCCGAGGCCTGAATGAGTGACTGCGCTTATAAAGCATCAAAACAAGCAGAGTTTAATTGTCCTCAGCAATGAAGCTGACTGCTTTTCACTACTAAATTGTAGTGAATTTGTAGTGAAATTGTTTTCGAATTGTAATATTACTCATAGTGAATGCTAAACCTCAAAATTACGTAAAAAAAACACTACCAATCACTAACTGAACACTTCAAAATCAATAACTAATGACTTTAAAATCAATAACTAATAACCCCAAACTCATTACCTAATCACTTCAAAATCACTAATTACCTCACTTACTAACTAACTACCTCAACATCACTCACTAATCACCTCGAAATCACTAACTACCTCAAACCCACTTACTAATTACCTCAAATTCACTCACTAATCACCTCAAAATCACTAACTAATCACCTCAAACTCACTAACAAATTACCTCAAACTCACTAATTACCTCAAAATAACTAACTAATCACCTCAAACTCAAAAAACTAATTACCTCAAACTTACTAACTAATCAACTCAACATTACTCACTAATCACCTCAAACTCAATAACAAATTACCTCAAAATCACTAACTAATTACCTCAACATTACTCACTAATCACCTCAAACTCAATAACAAATTACCTCAAAATCACTAACTAATTACCTCAACATTACTCACTAATCACCTCAAACTCAATAACAAATTACCTCAAAATCACTAACTAATCACCTCAAAATCACTCACTAATCACCTCAAACTCAAAAAACGAATTACCTCAAACTCAAAAAACTAATTACCTCAAACTTACTAACTAATCACCTCAAACTCAAAAAATGAATTACCTCAAACTCAAAAAACTAATTACCTCAAACTTACTAACTAATCACCTCAAAATCACTCACTAATCACCTCAAACTCAAAAAACGAATTACCTCAAAATCACTAACTAATCACGTCAAACTCAAAAAACTAATTACCTCAAACTTACTAACTAATCACCTCAAAATCACTCACTAATCACCTCAAACTCAAAAAACGAATTACCTCAAAATCACTAACTAATCACGTCAAACTAAAAAAACTAATTACCTCAAACTTACTAACTAATCACCTCAACATTACTCACTAATCACCTCAAACTCAAAAAACTAATTACCTCAAAATCTCTAACTAATTACCTCAAACTCACTCACTAATCACCTAAAACTCAAAAAACTAATTACCTCAAACTCACTCACTAATCACCTAAAACTCACTACCTAATCACCTCAAATCACTAACTAATTACCTCAAAATCACAAAGTAATCACCTCAAACTCACTAACTAATAACCTTAAAATCCCTAACTAGTCACCTCAAAATCACTAACTAATTACCTCAAAATCACTAACTAATCACCTCCAACTCACTAACTAATTACTTCAAAATAACTAACTGACATCTAAATCACTTACCAATCACCTCAAATGCACTTATTACCTTAAAATCACTAATTACCTCAAAATCACTAATTGCCTCAACAGTGTGTGTATAACAGTATGTTTATTACAGTGTGTATAGCAGTGTGTGTATAACAGTGTGTGTATAGCAGTGTGTGTGTGTGTGTGGATGTGTGTGTGTGTGTGTGTGTGTGTGTGGTTTGTGAGGTGAGCAGGGTGATTCCAGCACTTCTCAGAATTGGACTAAGGGTAATCTCTTTACCTTATTTACCTGAGAGAAGTGTAATCAGCCCTGGCCACAACCCTCCACAAGTGAAACTGCTCAGATTTACAACCAAGTGGTTATTCTTTTTTGTATTATCTTTTATTAAATATCATGACACACACATACACTTATTTAAGTCTCATATGTCTTAAATGTATTAAATTAATAATACTAAGGTAAACAGTTCAGATATGATGCAGCAGGGTAACCTTAGCTACATTATAATAGTACAGACACATTTTAGACATAATACTAAAACAACTTGTAATCAGATAAGAACACATATAATATTTGTACAATTATATTAAATTTGTCAGTTATACACTGTCAAAAACAATCTTCTGCAACAATAACTTGGTTTCACATTTCCCCAAATGCGTATTGCTGACTCGACTTAAAATGTATTGTTTCTCTCAAATCTCTCAAATCTCAAACAAATATGTGCTTTTTTGATTAAAAAAAAAATTACAATGAAGAAAAAGAGGAGCTTTTGAAAGTGTAATAATACAATAAATTCAGGTTTTGTGCGAATTAGCAAATTTACAGTTGTGAATATGCAATTTAGGTAAAATAACAATCAAATGAATGCAATGTAGGATTATTTTATTACATATTTTATTGATAATTAAAGTCTAACAATATTACCTTAAATAAACCGCGTGATAGTAAGCGACACCCCCGCGTCTCCGGTTTACGGCGCCTGCGGCTACGGCAAACTTTCAAAGGGTTTTTTTTCACCCGACTCGATGCGTCCTGTGTGATTGACGCGTCTTTTGGCCAATGGGAAGGCGAAACCGGGTGGCCAGACGCTGTGGTGGGCGGGGCTTCGGTATGTGTGGATACATGCTAGGCTGCAGCTCGTCTTTGAAGAACGGGCCACGCATCGGAATCGTCACGTGTTCAGCCTCTGAGGAGCTGGAGTGGAGTGGACCGTATACACACACACACACACACACACACACACGCACGCGCGCGCTCGCTCGCTCGCTGTGCGGAGACCGCGGTCTGTTTACGGTGCGTGTTGAGCTGCGGGGCTGAGCTGGACTGTAAGCGGACTGGGACTCCTGAACTCGGCGAACTCTGAATGGATACAGGAGGTACTTGTAGCGCGGTTCCTCCGGCTTCAGCGCGCTGAGCGACTCCGCTGGATCCGCTGTGTTTCTGCTCGGTAGGCTACATGGAGTCTCGCGCTCTCTGTTACAGTAGCGCGGAGTTTTTACTGCTGTTAAACTCCATTTCGGATCGATCCAGTACTTGATTAAGTTCTGCCAAAGTTCGGAAATGGATTATTGCAACTTATTTCGGTCGAAGAGCCCACCATGCTGCGGAGAACCAGCAGACCCACACCAAGGTACCTATTGACTGGAACTGTTGTTGTTTTGGAATGGGCTTAGCTGGGTTAGCAGAAAGCGCGAGCCAGCCGCGAAACCAGTTTCCTCAAGGGAGAGACTTTTTAGTGTTAGTTAAACAGACGTAGGCTACTTTTTTCTTTTATTTTCCCCCGTTTTTGATCGTGTTCGTGCAAAAAAAAAGAAAAGACAAAAACCCAAACAGTCCTTAAAGACTTAAAGCCAGCATTTGTTTTTGTAAAGATGGCAAGTCCCTCTGCAGAGCAGGGATGTTTCTCAGACGTGAGAAAGGTGGGTTATTTAAGGAAACCGAAAAGCATGCACAAAAGGTTTTTTGTCCTGCGGGCGGCGAGCTCTGCTGGACCTTCCCGGCTGGAGTACTACGAGAACGAGAAGAAATGGAGACACAAGTCTGGGGCTCCTAAAAGGTCAATTCCACTTGAGAACTGCTTCAACATAAACAAAAGAGCGGATTCCAAAAACAAATACCTTGTAGCGCTCTACACCAAGGACGAGTACTTCGCAATCGCTGCAGACAACGAGCTGGAGCAGGACACATGGTATCAGGCCCTTGTAGACCTTCACAACAGAGGTAAGGTCCATGAAAGCGCCGGGAGCAACAAAACCGGAATTGGGGAGGATAATTATTGTGAAATTACACCGGGTCCTGCCTTCAAAGAAGTGTGGCAGGTTATATTGAAACCAAAGGGACTTGGGCAGACAAAAAACCTGACTGGGGTTTACAGATTATGTCTAACCAACAAGACTTTGGGCTTTGTAAAACTAAATTCAGATGCAGCAGCAGTGGTGCTTCAGCTAATGAACATTCGAAGATGTGGCCACTCTGAAAATTTCTTCTTTATAGAAGTTGGCCGGTCTGCAGTGACTGGGCCAGGTGAGTTCTGGATGCAGGTGGACGACTCTGTTGTGGCTCAGAACATGCACGAAACCATTTTAGAAGCAATGAAAGCAATGAGTGAAGAGTTTCGACCACGCAGCAAAAGCCAGTCCTCGTCAAACTGCTCCAACCCCATTTCTGTGCCAGTCAGGACAAGGCATCATCACAACAACCCTCCCCCGAGCCAGGTCGGGCTGGGAAGGCGCTCCAGGGCTGAAAGTGTGACCGCCATCTCTCCTGCAGGCGCAAGCAAACACAGCCAGTCATTCAGAGTGAGAGCATCCAGTGATGGAGAGGGTACCATGTCAAGACCTGCATCTGTAGATGGGAGCCCGAGTAGCCCATGCACCGCAAGACCTCATTCTCAGAGGCATAGAGGTGGATCCAGGTTGCATCCACCATTAAACCATAGCAGATCCATTCCCATGCCCTCATCACGATGCTCCCCATCAGCTGTCAGCCCAGTCAGCCTGTCTTCCAGCAGCACCAGTGGACATGGGTCTACCTCCGACTGCCTTTTCCCCAGACGCTCCAGTGCCTCGATCTCAGGATCACCCAGCGACGGGGGCTTCATCTCTTCTGACGAATATGGTTCCAGTCCGTGCGATTTTCGGAGCTCGTTTCGCAGCGTAACCCCTGATTCACTTGGACATACACCTCCAGCCAAGGAGGAGGAGCTGAACAACTATATCTGCATGGCCAAACCTGGTTCACTGACTAGCAATGGGAGCCAGTCGAGGAGTCATTCCAGAGGTACACCAAATCGCCTGGATGAACCAGAGCTGGAGAAATGTTTCAGAAAAAGAACTCATTCTTCTGGCACATCACCCCCAACATTAAGCCACCAGAAAACAACTTTGCAATCATCTGCTGCTTCGCTGGACGAATACACAGTCATGACTCCTGCTTATTCACATAGCCGATCTGCATCCTCCTCCTCGTCATCTTCAACATATAGGAGCTCTTTCATGCCCACACGCTTGTATCCAGAAGAAAGTTTGGAAATGCAACCAGCAGAAGGCAGCAATGGGTCAAGTCACAAAGATGAAGGTTACATGCCGATGTCACCAGGTGTAGCTCCGTCTGTGGTAATGGGAAAGACTGGTGACTATATGCCCATGAGTCCCAAAAGCGTATCAGCCCCACAGCAGATTGTCAACCCACGACAGCATTCGCGAGTCGACACAAACGGCTACATGATGATGTCCCCAAGTGGTAGCTGTTCGCCAGATGTTTCATCAAACTACAGAAAGATTTGGAGCAATGGTGTTAACCCCAAGCTCTCAGTTGAGAGCACTGAGGAGAAAGTGTCCTGTGGAGACTACATAAACATGTCTCCTGCTAGCTGCTCCACCATCGGAACTCCTCCGGACTGCTACTTCAATCCTGTTGATGAGCCATCCAGGCCAGCCTATGCATACTTCTCCTTGCCTCGCTCCTTTAAACACGCCAACAGGAAACAGGACCAGAGTCCGTTACGGGTGTCGCTTGGCACTAGTCGCTTGGCTTGCACAGAATCTTCCTCGTCTTCAGCTAGCAGTGACAGTCTGGGTGGGCAGTGCAGTTCACACCCACCTGCTGTCAGGCCCAAAAGGTCAGAGGTCAGCTCTAGACTGGCACGACCAACGAGGCTGTCCCTGGATGCTAACAAAGCCAGCACACTTCCACGAATGCGCGAAAGCCCGTTTCCTCCTGAGCCTAAAAGTCCTGGAGAGTATGTCAACATTGAATTTAACGACAAGGCATTTTCAGCAAGCTTGGCTTCCTTATTTTCACCAGTATTTACTGGCAATGGAAATGATATCCAATCTGTGCAGTCATCCACTGACTACATGAACATACAACTGGGTTCAACAAGCTCGCTCTCAAGCTCCAGAATACCATCGTCCTGTTCTGACTATGCAGTAATTGCTCCATCAGAGACTTCTGCTTCTCAGCCTCTGCCTTGTGAAAGCATTTGTGAACGTGACTATATCAGCATGCAACTCGCCGTGTCTTGTTCAGGCTATCCTAATTCCCAGATGATGCTCATGCACTCTTCCTTACCAGACTCGGATGCCCCTCACTGCTCAGATTCACCCAATGATGGCATCTTAACCCTCAGTGCAGGTCCTGGTAGGCCTGGTCTTGGTCCTCTGACGGGTCTCAGCGCTTTCACCAGAATAAATTCCATTCCTGCCCGGGACCAGGGTGCTAAAGTGATCCGGGCCGACCCACAAGGCAGGAGACGGCACAGCTCTGAGACGTTTGCCTCCACAACGACCAAAGGGGCGGTAGGCACAACAGCGGGCATTCAGTCTGAAGATGTCAAGCGCCACAGCTCTGCCTCGTTTGAGAACGTTTGGCTAAAGCCTGTTGAGGCTGCTGTTACAACAACTACTACTACTTTTGCTTCTTCCTCTCCAGCTGCCAGCACATCAAGTGGACCGAGAGAAACATCAACAGCTGCCACCTTGGCCCAGCAGAAAAATAATGGGCTGAACTACATCGATCTGGATCTGGCACAGAATCGACTGCAGGCTGTTCCGGACTGGAGCTTGTTCCAGGCCCGACAGGCGGAGCTGGATGCAACAGGAGGAGCGGAGGAACTTAGTGCCTATGCCAGTATCAGCTTCCAGAAAGCAGATGAGACCAGAGGAAACCTCACTCACAGAGAAGGTAAGCTTTCAGTGATTTTAAGTCTGTTCCTGAATACAATAATGCTTGTAACTACTTACTTTTTATCACACTCTGGAAAAAAAACTGTCTGGGGATGTCTTTTACAGTGATTCTTTTTTGCTCAGATGCTTTTTCAAAAGCTTGTGCAACCAAGAAAGCTGGTGTTTTGTGAGTGAGTAAGACTCACAAGTAATTCTTCTTACAGCATTCATTAAGGAATGTGGATGTCATTTATTATTATTGTTTATACGCCAGCTCCCACTCATGTGAAGTCTGAGCTCTGGCAGTGAGCTGAGGGTTGGGTTGGGTTGGGTTGGGGGGGCATGTAAAAACCCAGGTCCCCTCACCTACACAATGAAGACTGATAAATGAACGAGCGACTGTGTGAATGGGGTACAGTAGAGCTGGCGTGTCTACACTTGTTTACACCACAGCAAAGAATACAACCACATTAAGCACTTGTGAGTCACTAAGCAGCTCAAGTACAGCTTGTACTCCTTTGTGCAGGAGTTTTGCTCTTCAATGGCTCAGAGCGAGAGCTTTAGTCAGTGAGTGACTGGAGCAGAATTGTGGACTTTGTTGTGTGTTTATACAGCAGGTGATTAATATTAACGTTTTTGTGAATGAGCTGAGAGGGCTGGTGAAAACAAGACCCTCGTTTGTGTGATTTCTCCCTCAGGGTATTCTCTACAGGTTTATTGCATTATGGTGTCTTTACTGCATTGATGTGTTTTTTCTTTCAGCAAGTCTGTTTAAGGTTTTCAGTTTACCTCTATCAGTGGTGTCCAGAAAATAACAGAACTTAAATTCCCTGATGCTAATAAATGTTGCAATAGTGTTTTTTTCTGAGATATACTTTGTGATAAACACCAGATTTCACAAGAAATCTTGCAGGTCAAGATATTAAAAATGCAGCCGGTGTTTCCATGCCTAAAGTAAAGTTAATGATGTTGAACAGATAAATTAAGATGATTTTCCTTTTCAACAAGCAAACTCTCATTTTTTTTTACATCCTTCAGTTTCAGCTTTGCTCTAAAGGTATTTAGAAGGCATCTAGCAGGTATTGTGTTAAAAATGCTGCTTGCTTATTTCCACTATCACAGTCTGTTTTCTCTCATACACAGACTGAGACATCCCAGAATACTCCAGATAAGAGTTTACATGCACTGAGAGATCAGATTACTGAACTAAAATCCAGATCTCTTTGTTAGATTTCTTAATCTGATTTTTACACCTTACTTTGATCTAACAAACCAGAGTATGCTGTTAACAATCTTTGTATAATCAGATAATTGCAATAAAAAAGTGTTTTAAAGTTATCTCTAACATTAAACACATACATTTATGCAGAACTCTAAGCCAGAACTGTTACTGCCACAGGTGAGTTAAAACAAGCATCACATGCCTGAAATAAAGTTATTTACTCACAATTTTGAAAAGGTGCTAATCATTTTGTCCAGACCCTATATTTGAGTTTTGCTTGAAATTGTCACTTTTTCTACTGATTTTTTGTGTTGTTCCATAAAATTAAAGGCAATAAACAGGTATATAACAAACAATGTGTAATAAAATTTAATTAATAATTAATTAAATTAATTAATTTTTAAAGGGTTGCCAACGCTTTCGTCCATGAGTGTAAAAGTTTTTTTTTTTTTTTTAATGTCCCTAATTTAACTATGCTATTTCATCACCGCCGTTGTCCTTCATATTGTGTAGACTTTTCATGCATAATGAACAGTTCTTGTATTGGAAAAATAAATTTGCATTAATATACCCTAAAGTTTAAGAACCTTCTAGGTTTCTTATGTACAGTTTCCTGTATGCTTTTTGACCTCAGTGACTATATGTAATGTATATCTGTGTTTTGTGTAGATCTGTGTTAATGAATTTGACCGGTGGGTCAACTCATAAGCCTGGCACCAGGCAGAGTAGTGTTTTTCCTTCTGTAATTCAGTTGATTAATCTAATGAAGGGCTTGATCATTATCTAATGAGTCGGTGTAGGTGTGCTGGGCTAATCCCCAGAAAAAAAATGCTCATGTACAGTCAGATCCCACCTGTCCTGATCCCACTCACTACAGTAGATGCTGTAGATTTGATGCACAGTAATGTGAGATTTTGGCATTCAGATTTATTGCATCAGTAGCAGCAGATTCTTAAACACCATTCCCATACTGGGTACAGTGATTTCTATTTAATATGTGCTGCACTTTATCCTTTAAAACACAGGTAATTACTCTCTTATCAAGTTACTGTCCATACTTTCGTTGGAGCTTGCTCACTCAGATCAATGTAGTATACTTCCTGTGATATCTCTGATAGCCTGAGACAGTGTTCAGAATTCCAGTGTAGTGACCTACAGAGTCTACGTGTAATCCACTTGATCCCTAGTTTGATCCCTATGTTCAGCTATAATCAGGAGTTTCTCTGGGTTCTATTTCTGGGCCTATAAAAATATAACTAACTATAGTATTGTTTTATTAGAAGGTGAAAAACTTACTTGTTGGCTTATGTACCGCATTTATGGGGTTAAGAACTAAACACAAAACTATTTCAGTATATTGCCTTGCCTACAGTGTCACCATATATTGAGTCATATTGAATTATTGAACTTAGTCCCAGTACACAGACCTAATGTTATACCAGAAATCATCTATATTCAAACTTTTCATGATTCACAGTATTGATCACCTTTTACTTTAACACTAACAAAATGCATCAGCAGTGGCAGATTTACACTCATATTTAAAAACGCATGCATAGTACAGTGATGTTTATTCACATCTGATTTATTATTATTATTATTATTATTACACATTAAATTTTAGTAAAATTATTTTGTCAATATGATATGCAAATTTATCATGATGTGATAAAGGCTCGCCATACTGCCCACCTGTAGCTTGGGCATTCACTGATTTATAGTAGTGTTAGATGTTTATAGAGAGCATGCAGTAAGGCAGATGCAGGTTCAGTCCTGGAAGCGGAGGAACTAATAATTAGGGAGGCTGTGTGTGCGGTATGTACTTCCAGCTTTAAGTAGGGAGTATAAAGGCCTCAATGTTGCGTAACCTAAGATTTATTTGTTTTGGCCCCTGGAAAGACCTGCGTACCCCGTGAGTGTGCGGAAACGGCAGAAGCTGAGAAGTGTTTGTTACGTGGGTAGTGATTATGTGCTCCTCACATGGCTGACCTCTCACGTACGCAGATGCTGTTGGAAGTGTGTAAAAAGTTTAAAATTCTACTAGTGCTGGATAGTATTGTTCAAGTTTCATATCACAATATACAGTGCATCTGGAAAGTATTCACAGCGCTTGGCTTTTTTTCACATTTGGTACGTTACAGCCTTATTCCAAATTGTATTAAATGAATCTCTTTCCATAAAATTCTACACAAAATACACCATTATGATCATGTGAAAAAAGTTTTCTTGAGAGTTGTATGTAAAATTGAGAGAATGTATTAAAATTAAGAAACAAAGAAATCATATTTACATAATTATTCACAGCCTTTGCTTAATACTTTGTAGAATCACCCATGGCAGCAACTACAGCCTCAAGTCTTTTTGAATATGGTGCCTCAAACTTGGCACACCTCTCTTTAGGCAGTTTTGCCCGCTCTTCTTTGCAGTACCTCTGAAGCTCCATCAGGTTGGATGGGAGACGTCTGTGCACAGCCATTTTCAGATCTCTCCTGAGATGTTCAATCGGATTCAAGTCTGGGCTCTGGCTGGGCCACTCCAGGACATTCACAGAGTGGTCCTGAAGCCACTCCTTTGAGATCTTGGCTGTGTGCTTCGGATTGTTGTCCTGCTGAAAAATGAATTGTCGCCCCTGTCTGAGGTCAAGAGCGCTCTGCAGCAGGTTTTCATCCAGGATGTCTCTGTACATTGCTGCAATCACCTTTCCCTCTATCCTGACTAGTCTGCCAGTTCCTGCTGCTAAAAAAAACATCCCCACAGCATGATGCTGCCACCACCATGCTTGACTGTAGGGATGGTATTGGCCTCGTGATGAGCAGCGCCTGGTTTCCTCCAAACATGACGCCTGGCATTCACACCAAAGAGTTCAATCAGAATTTTGTTTCTCATGGTCTGAGAGTCCTTCAGGTGCCTTTTGGCAAATTCCAGACGGGCTGCCTTGTGCCTTTTACTAAGGAGTGGCTTTCGCCTGGCCATTCTGGCATACAGCCCTGATTGGTGGATTTCTGCAGAGATGGTTGTCCTTCTGCAAGGTTCTGCTCTCCCCACGGAGGAACGCTGGAGCTCTGACAGAGTGACCATCGGGTTCTTGGTCACCTCCCTGACCAAGGCCCTTTTCCCCCCGATCGCTCAATTTAGACGGCCAGCCAGCTCCAGGAAGAGTCCTGGTGGTTCCAAACTTCTTCCATTTACGAATGATGGAGGCCACTGTACTCATTGGGACCTTCAAAGCAGCAGAAATATCCTTCCCCAGATTTGTGCCTTGAGACAATTTTGTCTCTGAGGTCTACAGACAATTCCTTTGACTTCATGCTTGGTGTTTGCGCTCTGACATGCAGTCAACTGTGAGACCTTATATAGACAGGTGTGTGCCTTTCCAATTTACTGGATTTACCACATGTGGACTCCATTTAAGCTGTAGAAACATCTCAAGGATGATCAGTGGAAACAGGATGCACCTAAATTCAATTTTGAGCTTCATGGCGAAGGCTGTGGATACTTAAGTAAAGGTGATTTCTTAGTTTTTAATTTTTAATAAATTTTCTGAACCCTCAAGAACACTTTTTTCACATGGTCATAATGGGGTATTTTGTGTAGGTTAATTTAATAAAAATTGGAATAAGGCTGTAACGTAACAAAATGTGGAAAAAGTGAAGCACTGTGAATACTTTCCAGAAGCACTGTTTTTCTAAAATTCAGTCAATAAAATTTAATTTCTATATGGATATGAACATTATGAAATCCCCTGCCTGTGCTGTATATCAGCACACGCTGGCACTGCCAGGCTACAGTAGTCTATAGTGTTCTGAATTTGTGCTCAGCCTAAATACAGTGAACTGAGGCCAGCTCTCTGTAATTAACATCTGTCAGCAACAGATGCTGTAAATACTGTGTGATTTTATTGTTATAGTTTTATATGATGTTCCTTTATTAACATAAAAAGGACAGTTTGTAGTATTCATCTTTTCAATAATACATTCTGGCCTGGGGACTTGACAGATTGGTCAAAATGTCTAATATCTAACTGGCATCGCTGTTTTTGGCAACTGTTTTTTCAAATCAAATCAAATCAAATCAAATTTATTTGTATAGCGCTTTTTACAACAGGTGTTGGCACAAAGCAGCTTTACAGAAACATGATTACAGGACAAAGAATCAGGCAAAACATTACACATAGAAAATACAGAATACAGAACCCCCAGTGAGCGCGGAGGCAAGGAAAAACTCCCTCAGAGCTGCAGGAGGAGGAAGAAACCTTGGGAGGACCAAGACTCACATTAAAGGGGGGACCATCCTACCACTGGTCAAACGGCTTTTAAATAGAAATTTAAAAAGTCTTTTATACATCTATATAGGTTTTATGTACTCAGGAGTGTAATAGCGCCACTAATGGCTTGGATGTAATCTGTAGTGGAGAGTAAAATGGTCGATGAGCAGCTGATCTGTGGTGGTGGTGGAGAAGAGCTGACTTCAGAAACTTCCATCAGTCTGGCCGGACAGGAGACGCGAGAGCCTGAGGGTCCAACATCGGTATCGGGTCAGACAGGTGGGCAGTCAGTAACTCGGAGGAAGGCAGAGAGATGGAATTAGTTTTGACTGGATTTATGCAAAACTGAGAATATTAAAACATTATCAGAGTGTGGCTAATGACTCCGGCAGAACTGAATAAAACAGCCTAACTAAAGGCAGAGAGCCAGAAGGTAACATAGACATGGAGGCACCCTGAAACACCAGCATCCACCCACTCCACCGTCTACAAACCTGAGTGACCGTGTGCAGTGGGAGAACAACAGCACCAGCATCTCAGTTTACCACAATTTCCTCTGTCCATGAACCCCTGAATCTGCAGCCTTATCTAAAGGGAAAAACATTAATTACCAAAAGCTAAACTAAACAAGTAAGTTTTCAGTCTAGACTTAAAGATTGAGACTGTGTCTGAGTCCCGAACATATTCGGGGAGATTATTCCAGAGTTGAGGCGCTTTATAAGAGAAAGCTCTTCCTCCTGCAGAGCTCCTCTGAATTTTAGGCACTACTAATAAACCAGCACCCTGAGATCTGAGTAATCGCGGTGGTTCATAACAGGAGATGAGGTCTTGTAAATACTCAGGAGCGAGTCCGTGTAGGGCTTTATACGTTAACAGGAGAATTTTATAGTCTATGCGGAATTTGACTGGAAGCCAGTGCAGTGCTGATAGTACTGGACTAATATGGTCAAATTTTCTTGTTTTAGTAAGGACCCTGGCTGCAGCATTTTGAACTAGCTGAAGTTTATTTAAGTTACTGCCGGAACATCCAGACAGTAGCGCATTACAATAATCTAGCCTTGAGGTAATAAAGGCATGTACTAATTTTTCTGCGTCATGCAGTGATAGGGCATTTCTTAGCTTGGCGATGTTACGGAGGTGTAGAAAAGCTGTTCTAGTAACATTAGATATGTGTTTATCGAATGCTAGATCTGAATCTATGATAACTCCAAGGTTTTTAGCTGCTGAACCAGGGGTGGCTGAGAAGTCAGCCAGATTTAGCATTAAGTCTGATAATTTATTTCTAGCAGCTTTGGGGCCTAATAGGAGAACTTCTGTTTTATCACTATTTAATAGGAGGAAGTTGTGCGACATCCATGATTTTACATCTTCTACGCAATCCTCGATTTTCTTTAATCTCACTCTGTCATCAGGTTTGGCTGATATGAAGAGCTGCGTGTCATCCGCATAACAATGAAAATTCACATTGTGTTTTCTAATAACTTTGCCCAGTGGGAGCATATATAATGTAAATAATAACGGTCCTAATATAGAGCCTTGTGGAATTCCATATCTTACCTTGGTATAACTGGAAGACATATCATTTAACCTCACAAACTGATAGCGATCGGTTAAGTATGATTTAAACCATGCTAAGGCAGTTCCGGTTACACCGACCATGTTCTCTAGTCTTTCTAAAAGGATAGTATGATCTATTGTATCAAAGGCTGCGCTCAGATCGAGAAGTACGAGTAGGGAAACACAGCCTTGGTCGGCGGCTATAAGTAGATCGTTTGTTATTCTAACTAAGGCTGTCTCAGTGCTATGATAAGGCCTAAATCCAGATTGAAATTTTTCATAGATCTGGTTTCTTTGCAGGTAAGAGCAAAGTTGTTGGGCTACAGCTTTTTCTAAAATCTTAGAAATAAACGGTAAGTTTGAAATAGGTCTATAGTTAGACAGTACACTAGGATCAAGATTTGGTTTCTTGATCAGAGGTTTAATTACAGCTGTTTTAAAGGCTTTGGGTACATGGCCCAGGGTGAGTGATGAGTTTACTATCATTAACAGAGGTTTAATTATATCTGGCAGTACCTGTTTTAATAATTTTGTGGGAACAGCATCAAGTGTGCAGGTTGTGCTGTTTGAAGAGGAGATAATTTTCTCTAGTTCTAGCTGTGGAAGTGGGTTAAAGACTTCCAACCTAACTTCAGTAACAGAGTTTTGTTCTAGATCAGCCAGACCAGATGACAGAGAGGATGTAATATTTATCTGTTTAATTTTATCCCGAATGTTTTCAATTTTACTATTGAAGAAGTCCATAAAATCGTTGCTGGTGTAAATGGCTGGAATCTGAGGTTCAGTACCTGCCTGGTTTTTAGTTAATTTGGAAATAACACTAAAGAGAACTCTAGGATTATTTTTATTTATCTCGATCTGTGAGGCCAGATATGCTGAGCGGGCTTTATTAAGTTCTTTTCTATATTTAACAAGACTGTCTTTCCACGCAGAGTGAAACACTTCCAGTTTAGTTGATCGATATTTACGCTCTAAATTTCGTACTAACTGCTTTAAGGTACGAGTTTGATCATTGTACCACGGTGCGAGCTTTTTCTGTCTCTCTATTTTGTGTTTAAGGGGTGCTACAACATCTAAGGTAGAGCGAAAGGTATTTTCTAAACCTTCGGTTAGTTTGTCTAGTTCTACTGGGTCTATAGGAGAATACATTAGAGTTGATAAGTCTGGAAGCTTATCTGTAAATTGTTGGGCTGTAAAAGGCGTAATTGAACGTTTTACAGAGTAGCTAGGGGATGTACATATATTATGACTGAGATGTAATTTAAATGAAATAAGGTAATGATCTGAAATTGCGGAGGTTTGAGAACGAATATTTGGGTTATCTATGCTCACACCCAGGGTCAAAACTAAATCCAGAGTATGATTACAGTAATGAGTAGGTCCTGTTATATTTTGAATAATACCAACTGAGTCTAAAATCGATGTGAATGCCTTTTTTAATGGATCATCCAATTTTTCGAAATGAATGTTGAAGTCTCCAACTATAATCACTTTATCATTACTTACTGCTAAGTCTGTGACAAAATCACTAAATTCTTTTAAAAATTCTAAATAGGGCCCTGGTGGTCTGTAGATGTTAATTAAAGAAAATGCATTCTTTTTTGTAACTGGATTAATTATACTGGTGTAAAGAAGCTCAAAAGAAGTAAAATTTTCATAGTGTTTCTGATTGCTAAATATGCAGACCCCACCTCCTCTACCGGACAATCTCGGATTGTGTATATAATTATAGCCTGCAGGGGTGGCTTCATTTAATGCTACATATTCATTTGGCCTAATCCAGGTTTCTGTCAGACACAGAACATCGAATTTCTGATCAGTTATCATTTCATTCACCAGAACTGCTTTTGAATTTAGAGATCTAATATTAAGTAAACCAATCTTTAGGCTTGAAATGTTAGTACTACAGTCTGGATATGATTGTTTAATATAAGTTAAGTTATTTAGATTTACTGTTTTAGTTTTTTGATGTTTTTGTTTGACTCGGGGGACAGACACAGTCTGAATACATTGGTATCTAGGTAACGTCTCTTTGCAGCTCGCAGACGGTCGGTTAAGCCTCTCTGTCTGCGGCCTGGTCCCGGCTCTGGATTGTCAGCAGCTTCTAATACTACTCTGCCGACTAACTAAAAGACTATGAGCTATGCTGCATGAAAGTAAGGCAGCACCCTCCCGCGTGGGGTGGACACCATCCGTACCTAAAAGACCAGGCTTGCCCTCAAAGTGTAGCCAGTTATCTATAAAGCCCACATGATTTTCTGCACACCACTTGGACATCCAGCGGTTCAGCGAAGAAAGCCTGCTGTAAGCTTCATCACCACGCCTCATTGGGATGGGGCCAGAGCAGATTACCTCCTCGGACAGCGTCTGGGCCTGTTTAATCACCTCTTTAATATTAGCCTTAGTTACTTCAGACTGCCGCAGATGAATATCATTGGCCCCTACATGAATTACTACCCTCGAATATCTCCTATTCCCTAACCTAAGGTTGCCACTAATGTCCGGTGCTCTGGCTCCCGGTAAACAAGTAACTGTTGCCGCTGGTGCCCCTAAAGGAGTAGCTAATTTCACGTGTCGGACGATAGAGTCTCCTATCACCAGAGTACCTTTAACAGGCTCCTCAGTTGGTGCTTCACTGAGCGGGGCAAACCTGTTTGACACGTGAACTGGGGGAGCGTGGTGTTCAGGTGGGCTGGCTGTGGCCTTTGCGGTAGCATTAGCCTTAGCCTTTCGACTATGCCGCCGAGACGTTACCCATTCGCCCCGCTGTGAGGGCTCTAAGGCCGGAGTCGAGGGGGTACTAACTCTCCCTGAGACACCCGGGGCTGCTAACAGTGAATCCTGCTGTCTATCCCTTATTAAACCCCGGACGTGCAGCTCTAACTTATTCACCTTATCCACCAAGGAGCTAACTATCTCACACTTAGTACAAATACCACTATTGTTACCAGTATCGGTGGATAAGGGATCTAAGCTATACATGCCACACTCTAAACAGGTGTAAACCTGAGCAGAAGCCATGGAGAAAAAAAGCACTCACCTTGTTTCAGTTGAAATTAGAAACTTACACAAACAAACTGCAGCAGCAAACAGCTAATCCAGCAAACCTGAGGAAAAAGTCTATAAAAGTAGACTGAGAGTGGATTAATAGGTGTGTAGAGCAAAGAGGAAGCAGACTAAAAGTGGATTAGTAAGTGTGAAGAGAGTAAAAGAGAAGAAAACAGAGAAAAGTGTAGAAGCTGAAGATTAAAGCAAGCTTTCAGCAGCAGAGCAGCACAGCAGCAAACCAGCACAGCAGCAGACCAGAGTAGTAGAGAGCAGAGCAGGGAGCAGAGCAGGGAGCAGAGCAGGGAGCAGCTAAATCAATGGCCCTTTTTAATTTTGCAATATATAATTCAAAACAAAATGCTGAAGCCATGAGAGTTTACTGTCTTCCACACAATTCTGAGTCTGCTGTTATGAAAAAAGGAATATTTAAGACAATTAGTAATTGTCAATTATAATTGATTGGTTAATTGGCAGATGTTCATATTTCTGTAATGTGTAAATTTGTGTTGATAGAAGCAGGATGTTGTGTCCTGTTTTCTGTGGGTGTCATTGGCTGTGTGTGATTCGTGTGTGTGTGTTGTCAGTGTTAGCAGTATGTTTGTGTGTGTTTGTTGTCTTTGGGTGTGTGTGTGGCAGTGTTTGGTGCCCGGTCTGTGCGTGGCATGTTCCCGTGTGGCTGGTTGCCTGCACCGCCGGTCTCCATGGCTACGCTGTCGCCGCGGCGCTTTCTTCTCATGTCACAGTGGATTAAGGGGCTTGGGTCTGAGGCGCCATGAGTGACGGAGAGCCGCGCTGTGATTGGCTGGTTGTGGGGTGGGGCGGGGTGAGGGAGTTCTTTGGTGGGCTGAGTCGGTGTGAGATGACTGCAGCAGCAGGTCGGGGTCTCTGTGTTTTCTGTGCTGCTTCTCATCTGCTTTTCAGGTCCTGTGGAAAACTAAATAAGTAGCATGAATATTCAGTAATGTATGCGTTACTAAACCCCGCCCTTTTTTGCAGAAATGTTATAAAAATAAAATAATTTATCTCAATCACTTGTTTTAAGTCGTATTTCAGTGTTTTCTCTAGGGAACGAAGATTTTAAAAGCCCACACTCCTCCTCTCAGTGCTTACAATGCTAGTGATAGGGGCATCACTAACAATAGGTAGGAAAGGGAAACTTCAGTGTAAATTAATAAATATTATAGAGATATTTTCAGCAACAGCTGGAATTCAAATTCATTTTGCAATCTGTTCCTCCCTTTTTTGTGCTCATTAGTCAATTTATTGTGACTTAATTTCAAAATGTCAGGGGCCCTCAGAATTCTACCAATGATGATGTATAGAGCTACTTTAAGCTTGTTAATGGTGTAGAAATAGATATTTCATTCACTAGAATTATAAGCATGTGAGCAACATATATAAAATATAGAATTAAAATTATATTTAAAAAATAATAATATAATTAAAATGACCAAAAAAGCATTGCTGTGGTAAATTGTGATTAGAATATCATTAATATATTGTTCTTTCTTTGCTGGGTTGTCTGCTGGGATATTAAAAAAGTTTCCCTTAATTTAGTTTCAAGCCTTAAGAACAGTGTTCTGCTGCAATGGTAATCTGAACTGTTCTTAATTACTTGGTGATGAAATCTTAAATATAATGGTATGAAATGATTTTTAAGCAGGTGAATTAAATTTTCGAGGTCAGAAATGTTTACTATTACTTTACTTTATTAAAGAAAAAACAATAGACATGTTCTCCGTGGTCGGGCTGTGAGCTGAGGCTGTGTGTAGCAGGGCTTTGTGCCAGTTTTACAGCAGCTTGTTAAAGTTTAGGGAAACAGTGAGTGAGCTCACAAACGCTCTGCTGTGATTGGCTGGACTGTGCCAGTAGTTTTCTGTAATGGTCACACTGTTTGGTTTTGAGAGGATTTATGCCTTAACAAAGAGCAAGTCAGAAAATGCAATTCATCTAGCATAATTAATCATGCTAAAACTGCCATTGCATCAAAGTCTTTAGATAAGGATTCAGTCAGTCAGAAAATATGCCTAATCGAGTGTAAATAATAGTGCAAAAAATATATATAGCCAGTGCATCAAAATCTTCTAATAGAATTCAGTCTGTAATGAAACTCCTCCTCCTTCCTGTGATTTTACCCAGTAGAGATTTATCCCATTTTTACTAATTATTATTATTATTATTTTTTTTTTTTTTAGGTGGTTTCTTTTTAGAGTTTCAGAAATATTGTTTAGAGACCTTTTGACACTTAGGTTCTGCCGTCATCACTTCTATGGCCTTTCCTCTGATTGGTTTGTAGAATGTTGTTGGTTCTATCGGTTCAAGTGAAGGAGAATCCTGCAGCAGATTTCCCTCAGATTCCTTTTTCTTTCTGTTTATAAATAAGGGTTAACCCTTTAAACTCTAGGCTGTTTTGGTGTGTTTTTTCTTCGTTTTTGTTAGTTCCTCTTTCAGGTCTTATAACACAGTAATTATATGAGTCACAGGCCATAAGCTCTTTTACTCCAGAAGACATACGGCTGCTCAAAAATATCATCATTTAAAATGTAAAAGGAAGTAGAAATGTTATATTTTCCTGGAACTGATCATGTTTTGGTCAAGATTTTATCAAGCGCCTGTTTTCTTTTTCTTTTTTTTTTTTTTTACTTATTTTTTACTTATTTTTGAATGTATAAACTTTAAATATATTCACAACTAAGATACCTTTCAAAAATGGTTAGACTAGAGTGTATATGAGGTAAAAGCATAACAATATTGATAAAAGTTAATTACAGGGCTTAATACTTTGTCAAAATACATGGAGAAACAGCATCAGGCGGGTTTATTTGTCTTGATAATCACACCTCTAGGATACATGTAGATACTAAAAGTAAAATACATACGATATAAAGTAGTGGCATACCTAGCTTTAGTTTGAGTAAAGCAGGTAGTTTCACACTTTTTCTGTGGACACTTTTGAGTCTTTATTTACTGATATTATTTGTTTTGAAACATCATATAAATATGTTTGAAGCACTAAAGGTAAAAAATATTGGTTGGGGAAGGAGATCTCACTTTTTAGGTGTTTTTCTCAATGGGTTTCTTGTAGATACTTTACTGCACTGGCATGTCATCACTATTTTTAGAAAAAGTAAGTTCTGCCATTTCTAACCATATATGGGTTATGTTTATGCGTGAAGGGATTTTTGAGTAATTAAGCTGAGAAACAAGGTGCTATTTTGGACGGAACATCTGTCCGTAGTGTTTTAAGGGATAATCTACAGTTACAGGAGATACAGCGTAGATACTAGTAGGGGTGTGCCATATCGTATCATACACAATAATATCGCCAACATTATTGAATATTGTGAACAATATTATACCCTGAAATATGGTGCCACATCACCCACCCTCTAATTATTACATCAGGGTACTACTTTTTTTGTTGCTGTTTTAAAGAAAAATGAAAAATTCACACTTTTCCTAATCCATTATCTACTAGATTATATCTGTCCAGTATCAATTATTTTACTTCAGTCCTGGATATATGGAGATATTTGGAAGGCATTATTAGTATCAAGACATTCTGGATCATTGACTTCTGTAACAAACATTAAAAATCTTGTATTTTAATATCTCAGGGGTGTGCCATATCATATTGTATACAATATTACATTTTTGTTTTTTTATTTTTTTGCAGTAGTGTATTCTTGAAACATATATATTTTTATTCAGTGTTTTATCATATCGCCAATATCCCGACAAAGACCATCTTTTTTGGAGTGAACACATTTTTAACCAAATTTAAACAAATTTTTGGTGGTTTCCACCATGGTGGCACCTTTCCTATTTATTTTGGTTTGGACTAAATGCTTAATTTTATGCTCCTGTTTAGTATTGTTAGCTATACCAATTGATAATGCAACTGTTGTATGTGTTTTTGGTGAACGTGAGCATTTTAAGTGTTGCAGTGCAGATGTGTTCGCTTTTTGATCTCTGTATGTTCATTTGAAGTGTTTGTGTTTGTGTGTTTGTGTGTGTGTGTGTGTGTGTGTGTTTGTGTGTGTTTGTGTGTGTTTGTGTGTGTTTGTGTGTGTTTGTGTGTGTTTGTGTGTGTTTGTGTGTGTGTGTGTGTGTTTGTGTGTGTTTGTGTGTGTTTGTGTGTGTTTGTGTGTGTGTGTGTGTGTGTGTGTGTGTGTATGTGTGTGTGTGTGTGTGTGTGTGTGTGTGTGTGTGTGTGTGTGGCACTTCCACTCCGCCCTGGTCCACTGGTTTGGATGAGTTCCTCACGGCCTACTTGGATCCCTCATTGCTGCGACCTCGTTTCACCCCTCTCACTCTTGTGTTCTCTCTCTCTCTCTCCTTCTCTCCCTCTCGTGAAGAAGTTCCAGATGAGGCCGCAGTAAAACTGGTCTGGTGCTTTGAGAATGCCGTGTTTGCGTTTTGGTGCATTTTTTCTGTTCAGACTGTAAATAGTATTCTAGACAGTTGCTTGCATCAGTTTAAGATTTGTGTGTGACAGAGGCGGACACAATTTTGTGTGTGTGTATACGTGTCTTCATAACTGAGGTCACAGCAGCAGTTGCGGTTTCTGCATTCCAGCACTTTGTCCGTTGGTGTGTTCTGAGTTCTGAGTTGCAGCACATTTATAATATTCACCTCTGGCTGTGATTTCACTCCTGGCTAAATAATGAATTCGGTCACTGGTTTGGCCCTACGCCTTTGTGTTTATTGTTAAGGCCCGGGATGCACTGACATAAAATGTTCTATCCAAAATCAAACCTGAACAAACTGAAACCTGTATACTGTTCTCGATGTTTTACTGTTTTTTATTTATCTTCACAAGTTAAACAACCTTAATATATTAAATACCATAAATGTGTTTTTCCTTACTTCTGCATTTACATGAATAGCATTTAATCATTTGGCATTGGTTAAACAAGTTTTAATATTCCATTAGATATACCAACAAAAGCACAAATACATCTACCTCGGCAGTTCTATTCTAATCATAATGTCAGTATGTCAGATTTAGTTCTGAACTGACGACCAGATTACCATACAGACAACGATGCACATCACAGTTTTAACGTTTAAACTGGTTTCATCCAGCTGTTTACACTGTGACCAACCTGATTGGCTGGATTTACCAGTGCAGTGACACTGATCTGTCCTTAACTCTCAGTCAGTAATCCAGCTGAAAAACAATTTGCATTTGTCTTGTCTTATTCTGTGAGTGTATTGGCTGATTGCAAAGCAAAACTTGACAATGATTGTCTAATTATTGTAAAGTCTGAATTTTCCTTTTATCTGAATACCTAAGTTCATGTAAACATGTTGATCTGATTACTGCAAACTCTGATATTCTGCAGTAATTATAAAATTATGAAAAAAGTCAACAAACACATTGTAGATACATTGATTGTAGCTTGTTATATATTAATCATTTAAAGAGCTTTGTACATCAGAAGCTCCAGAGAACGGCTGTGATTGCTCAGAAAGATGAAAGTGCACAATTAAACAGATATATGTTGAGCTCATTAGTATAGATGAGCCTGATAATCTGTTCTTTGAGGCTTTTTTGTCCTCTTGTGCTGCAGAGCACTGCATTAGAGGAATGTGAGCAGTGGAGTGAGGAGTGGAGGTGTATGTATGGGTGTGTTTGCGCATGTGTGTCTCAACTTGCTTAAGTAGGCAAAACATCTGGTTGTGTGTGTGTGTGTGTGTGTGTGTGTGTGTGTGGGGTGGGGGTTAGAGGGAAGTTTTTCCTTTGCTAAAGGGAATGGTATTTGGCACACACTGCCTCTCCCACATCACACACACACACTGCCTTGACTGATACAGACGCTTTGTTTTGTGCAGGCCCCCAAAAATGAGCTGCCCTTGACACAAATACTTCTGCTACAAACAAAAGATTTGAAAGTAGTAAGTGTAAAACAGTCTAGTTTAGCTTTTAACAATAGAAAAACAGTTAGGATTAGGCGTGGGACAAAATATTGATATTGTGATACATTGTGTAATTTTTGTTTGCAATAAATTATCGATAAGTGGCTTTAATATTAGTATTTTTATTGAAAAACAGAATTGCCCCCTGACTTTTGAAGTGGTAGTCTGTATTATTTTGTTTTTAAACTGAAAGCAGATGCATTTCTGAGTGGAGAAGGGATAAAATATTGTGTTTAATGGTACTAGTATGCTGGAAAGACCGTCTCTGCTAAATCTAATATATACATTCTAAAAACTGGGTGTCAGTCGCTTTTCGTAGGAGTTCTTTTGGTCACGTCACATCCTCTAAAAGAGGATCCGTCTCAGTTTTACTGAACGCGAGCGGCTGAAAAAAATGATTCTTCCGCATGCTCTTTGCAATTACCAATTCTCACCAGAGAGGGCCCCAAATCCCCAAAATCCCAAAACTTACGGATAAAAGTATTTTATCCTCTTTAGAAACACAAGTTTAAAGTATCGTAAAGAATTGTCTTGTGATATATTGAGTAGTTGCAGAATCACAGTATTGGGATATCGTATTGTGTGATTGATTCTCACCACTACATTACCTTGAATGCTATACTTGTTTTACAAAAAACTTTTTATTGTTTTGTTTTGTTATAGCAATGATGATTCTTCCTATAATGAATACATCAGCAGTGCTTGTCTAGTTCTTCTAGAGAAGTATTGCCAGTAGAATAGGACCCTCTATAATAGAGAAACCTGAACCTACTGGCACCAGAAGGGAGATGAATCGCTCCAGTGGAATGGTTATGTTAACCTTTCAGTGTAAAATGCTGTGCTATTAGATAGGAGATGTTCTAGAGAGTTTGATAAAGTATGAGCCAGTGTGCGCAGGGTCTTAGGCTTGAGGAACTTTTAGTACTAAGTTGTTTTCTCAAGATCATGGTTACTCTGGTCAAAGTCAAAGTGTGTGTGTGTGTGTGTGTCTGTAAACTTTTCTGAGTGCCTAATGTTCCCTCGCTGTGAATTTGACCTGTGTGTTGACGTCAGTAGGAGCACACGCTGTGGTCACACATCTGTAACAGTATACCCGTGTGTGTGTGTGTGTGTGACCAAGAGAGCAAGCTAAAAATGTCCTCATACTCTCAGGGTGTGTGTGTGTGAGAAACATGCATGCCCGACTGAATGGCATTAGTTCATTGAGCTGCTGGAAGATGAGTACCACCCCTCTCTCACGCCCTTATATGGAGTTACTCACTGTAAAGAGCCTGCACCCACTGCTAGGCCTACAGGTTATGGAATATTATTTGTGAATTATGTGTGTGTGTTTGTAACTACGTCTCAATAAAAAGAATCTGAAAAGAATCAGAGCGCTTAGTATCCAGGTTTAAAGATGTTTTCATCATAAAATCTTAAACCATAATCCCCCTCCACCAAACTCTACACTTGGCACAGTGCAATCAGACAAGTAGTGTTCTCTTGTAATTTAGACCTAGATTCCCAACACCATTACCCATTCGTACAGTTAATGCAGTTTTAAGGTCAATTTAAGGCCCACGCAGAGGTATAAACACGCTCCTCTGCGTAGAACACTTTTGCTGGATACATACAAGCTACAGCGTAGGTTCATTGCAGAAGTATAAATTGTGTTTTTGCAACAATCTACCAACAACTAGTATTAAGCCTTACCAGAAGAGTAGAGTGCTTTCAGGTTGCAGATTAATTATGCATTAAATCTGCAACCTGAAATTAGAATTAAGCTGGAGACCAGAAATTATTGACTTAAAAGTCTGTATAAAGTTACAATATTTCCCAGAAGTAAATACATCTCTCATATTGATGCAAATATTGTATATCTAAGTAGTCAGTGTACAGCTTGTATATCAGTATTGCTTTACTGTCCTCTGAAAATTGTGTTGTCTCTCCCTGGTGCAATGTGACTCATTACAGTTACAGGGTTCCAGGTGTTTTGGATATTCAGCACCTCATGGCAATGAACTCTCTTAGAATTTAATTGTAATATCACAAAAGATTAAAGTATGGAAAGTTATATGATTTTCCAGGCCTGCTAAGTCTGTCTGGTCAATGACAATGAGAACCAATCTATTTAGGTAAAAAGGCTCTTCCCAGATTTCAGTGCGTCCAGTGTAGCACCTCCCACTTTGTGTGAATTTGCAGGTGGGTAGTCTTTTGAGTGGCATTTCCCTTTCTTTTCCCGCACGGCGTGTTTCCACAGCCCGGCGGCTTTTAATTTCACCCTCTGCAATTTCCTCCAGCTCGCTGGTTTTCTAAGTAAAGAGGAGTGCGCCTCTAAAAATGGTGGCTGCTATAAAAGCGCGTGCGGCGGAGATGTGAGGAGCACTTTCATGTTTTTCAGTGCTGCACTGTGAGCGCTCTGCATCCTTTCGCTGCCGTATTTATAGATGTGGTTTCTCTCAAACTACTGTTGCTCCAGCTACGAGCTGAGCCTGGACCTGCTCTTCTCTCCCACCAGCTCCACAGTGGGGCCCAGACTGCTGTTACACACTGCTCTGATTTAAAACTTTACACATGTGCATCTCCTCAACTACTTTATCAATTCATTTCTCTTTATTTTAGATGTATACTATACCAACTGATCTCTGAACTACTTCTGGAAATCAGCTAATATCATGTAATTAGCCTCACAGTGCAAACTAATGCTGGATGCTATGGGATAAATTCATATCACAATATATTTCTTAAATTTGGTCTGATATATTTTCTATACTAATATGAACAGCAAACAAACACTGCCTTTGGTGTACATCACACACTAAGAATTCATATTTAGAATAATTTATGAACAATTTTTAGAAGACGGTCACAAAGGCCAGAGGTTATTTTCAAGTGATTCTACTCAAATATATCTTAAAAAGTAAGTACGCTCTGTAATACTGTACTAATTATCTGTATGTTAACCTGGTCTTCAGTTATGAAGATAAGAACATCAGAATGCTCGATTTAAAACACTTTTGCTAATGCTAATTCATGGAGACCTAAGTACCTTGCAGAGAACTGCCTTGTCAGATATATGACCTATAGACTAATCGTGGATAATGCAGTGAGAATCCTAATTACAAAGTTAATAAGAATTCACTAGACAATTGGCACCTGTTTTTAATTTAAATTTTTTTGGACAAAATGGCTAAAAATCCCATTAAGTGAAAATGATTTACTTAATTTACTTAAAATCTTTCTTCTGTTGTTCCCTGAGAAATGTGACTTTAGTAGCACTAATGAGGTAAAAGTTTATGAATAAAAAAAGAGCACTGCTGAAGTAAAGGTATGATTAGAAAAGCACTGCAGGGGTAAATGCATTGTGCTTTATTGGTATGTCTGCTGGAATATTAAAAACATACACATTTAACAGTAGTTTTGGAATATCTTTTTTCTTTAAGAAGCAACTATGAAAATTTATTTTAAAATATATAATTAATTCTGTTGTGAAAAAGTGGCAACATGGAAAAAACCTGAAAAAAGTTTGGTGCATTTAAAAGTTCCTACGCATCATTGTTGTTCAATTAAAACATGTATCTCCAAACAGCAACTTACAGTAGAGAGATAACACCTTCTAAAGTTTTTAAAGAAAGTCAATGTAAAAAAAAAAAAAGAGTTTATTTCAAGTATTTTGGATCATTTCTTTTGATCCATTTAAGAAATTCAGATGCAGTGTTAGGGACAAATTCAAGGAGTGTTTAAATTCTGTTGTAATCTATAAATCTGTAAAAATGTAGATACTTGTTTTCAAATAGACAGTGATGATATACAGTGTTTTTGCTGCTATTCTCTTATAAGGTGCATTCGTTGATTGCCATTTTGGCTAATAGCAATGTGGCATCAGCATTTCCTTTATATACTGATGTACCTCTGACCTCTACACAAATGAACCAATGTCTTCTGACTCAGATTCGTGGAACAGATAGAGCCCCACTTCCAACTGCACTTTAATGCAGAGGCTGATGTCTGTTGAGGGCCACAGTGAGGCTTTTTGAAGCTTGCTGTGTGGCTTCCCTTCATCCTCCTGCCCCACGATGAGGCCGTTGGCGTGTAGTTTGGCGATGGGGCCCGCTGCAGCTGTACTCGCACCAGAATAAACAAATATGTGCCTTCTCCTTTTAAGCCCTAATGACGCCTAATGATACCACCGCCTCGGGCCCCTCATCCTCCTACAGCCACCGCTCCTCGAGACTGCTCTGGAGTAGAGCTGCAGCCGGAACAAGTTTCAGGGAATATTATGGTATGAAAATGCATAGTTATCTTACCATGAATGTTTTCTCATTACTAGTATTGGTTAATAAAAGTCTGGTGATTTTCTCTGAATAGCCACAAACAGTGAACATATACTACTCTGAAGTCTGTAGTGTTGCTTTTCACATTTATCAGTTTCAGCTTTTTTACATTGAGGTAAAAACACAAACACAAGTAGAATTTAATTCTGTGGTGTTGTGGATCTCGAAAGACTTCTTAGTGCCTCAGTGGCCTTCGAGTCTGGCTCGCGTCCAGAGTTGAGCAGATTCAGGTGAATAAATGGTGGGCTTGTGTGTGAAGTGAGGCTAATAACATTGACCCCTGGCAGAGACGGGTTGTGTTCTAGGAAATGGTAAACCCTGTATACAGCCCCAAAGAAAAATAGGAAGATGAAACACTATGGGGCAAAAACAACAAGAATACAAAAACATATTTAATTGCAGACAGTATTTACTGTACTGTCAGATCAGCTTAGTTTCATTCAATTTCAGAACGCCTGTGTTTTATTAAATATATCCATATTTAATACCATGTATCAGTAATATATCACAAATAAAAACAACACAATATATTGCAATATCAAACCCCTAGTCTGCAACACTTTCCAAAAGCTAGAACAGTGAAGCATTTACCATTTTGTTGGCATGCCAGTCCTGTATCTGCATCTCCTTCCACCTCATTCCCTCTCTCTCTACCTCCCTGTACCCCACACTACCTCACTCTGCCCCACACTACCTCACTTTACCTCTCTCTACTTTACCCTACCCCAACTCTCTCTACCTCCCTGTACCCCACACTACCTCACTCTGCCCCACACTACCTCACTTTACCTCTCTCTACTTTACCCTACCCCAACTCTCTCTACCTCCCTGTACCCCACACTACCTCCCTGTACCCCACACTACCTCACTCTGCCCCACAGTTCCTCACTTTACCTCTCTCTACTTTACCCTACCCCAACTCTCTCTACCTCCCTGTACCCCACACTACCTCCCTGTACCCCACACTACCTCACTCTGCCCCACACTACCTCACTTTACCTCTCTCTACTTTACCCTACCCCAACTCTCTCTATCTTCCTGTACCCCACACTACCTCCCTGTACCCCACACTACCTCACTCTGCCCCACACTACCTCACTTTAACCTACCCCAACTCTCTCTACCTCCCTGTACCCCACACTACCTCCCTGTACCCCACACTACCTCACTCTGCCCCACACTACCTCACTTTACCTCTCTCTACTTTACCCTACCCCAACTCTCTCTACCTCCCTGTACACCACACTACCTCCCTGTACCCCACACTACCTCACTTTACCTCTCTCTACTTTACCCTACCCCAACTCTCTCTACCTCCCTGTACCCCACACTACCTCCCTGTACCCCACACTACCTCACTCTGCCCCACACTACCTCACTTTACCTCTCTCTACTTTACCCTACCCCAACTCTCTCTACCTCCCTGTACCCCACACTACCTCCCTGTACCCCACACTACCTCACTCTGCCCCACACTACCTCACTTTACCTCTCTCTACTTTACCCTACCCCAACTCTCTCTACCTCCCTGTACCCCACACTACCTCCCTGTACCCCACACTACCTCACTCTGCCCCACACTACCTCACTTTAACCTACCCCAACTCTCTCTACCTCCCTGTACCCCACACTACCTCCCTGTACCCCACACTACCTCCCTGTACCCCACACTACCTCACTCTGCCCCACACTACCTCACTTTACCTCTCTCTACTTTACCCTACCCCAACTCTCTCTACCTCCCTGTACACCACACTACCTCCCTGTACCCCACACTACCTCACTCTGCCCCACACTACCTCACTTTACCTCTCTCTACTTTACCCTACCCCAACTCTCTCTACCTCCCTGTACCCCACACTACCTCCCTGTACCCCACACTACCTCACTCTGCCCCACACTACCTCACTTTACCTCTCTCTACTTTACCGTACCCCAACTCTCTCTACCTCCCTGTACACCACACTACCTCCCTGTACCCCACACTACCTCACTCTGCCCCACACTACCTCACTTTACCTCTCTCTACTTTACCCTACCCCAACTCTCTCTACCTCCCTGTACCCCACACTACCTCCCTGTACCCCACACTACCTCACTCTGCCCCACACTACCTCACTTTACCTCTCTCTACTTTACCCTACCCCAACTCTCTCTACCTCACTGTACCCCACACTACCTCACTTTACCTCTCTCTACTTTACCCTACCCCAACTCTCTCTACCTCACTGTACCCCACGCTACCTCACTTTACCTCTCTCTACTTTACCCTACCCCAACTCTCTCTACCTCACTGTACCCCACACTACCTCACTTTACCTCTCTCCACTTTACCCTACCCAACTATCACTACCTCACTGTACTCCACACTACCTCACTCTGCCCCACTCTACCTCGCTGTGCCCCACTCTACCTTACTTTACCTCACTCTGCTTCACTTTCACACACTCTACCACAATCTACCTTAATTATTTCACTCTGCTTCACTTTCAAACACTCTACCACACTTTACCTTAATTTACCTCACTCTGTTTAACTTTCTTTCTCAATCTTACTTTACCTTACTCCGCTTCACTTTACCTCACTGAATCTTACTTTACCTCACTCTGCTTCATTTTACCACATCCTAATTTACTTTACCTCACTCTGCCTCATTTTATCTCACTCAATCTTACTTTACCTCACTCTGCATCACTCTACCTTTAGCTGTTCTAACACAAAGCAAAAACGGATGGCCATCGATTGTTAAAAAGAAGGTGAAAAATGTACTTGATTTTTGTGTAATAAAACTAGTTGGTAACTTACATGCTAACTTGCATCTCTTACACACAGTTTTTCACTAAATCGTGCATTCTAAGAAGCAGCTGCGTCCCAAATGTAGTGTGTCTGAGTGAGCCATGAGCATCCACGGCAAGACAGGCCTACACACACACACACACACACACAGAGTCCGTCACCATCACGAAGGGCTGCTGGGTACAGACATACCAGGCTACGACAGGGTGCGAGTGAAGGCAGTGATTGGTTGTGAAGTTTTCAGACACGGTATTCTCTCTGACTCACGAGTCAGGAAGCATCACAGCGAGGCTCGGAATGTACTTTCATTTATATATTTTATTAAATACACCAATGCCCTTCTCCTGATGGTCAAATCACAGTCAGGGAGCACCGTTACGTAATGAAAACACCATGGGATGTGTGTGTGTGTGTGTGTGTGTGTGTCTCTGAGTGGATTATCAGTTCAGAAGGCCATTAGAAGGAACAGCTTGGCAGGACAGCAGACAGGTTGGTGAATGAGGACGAGGGGGTTGTTGGCTTAAATGTGAGATGATGATGTCATGAAGTTTGAGCTTTGTGTGTGTTGCGCTGTGTCCTGAGGTCCTGGGTGTGTTTGAAGATTGATCTTGCACCATTTTGGATTGTTGGCAAATGTTGGCATTGAAAGATTGATGACTAAATCTACCTGAATTAGCATTACAGGAAGAACCTGTTAAAATTAAAATTTTGGGATCCTTTTACATCTAAAAGTCCAGTTCTGTGTCTAAATGAACATGTTTTGTTTCATTGTTATCAAGGCTGCACAGTGTATCATTTCAGCATGTCATTCCTGTGCAATATTCACATTGCAGGACCTGCAGTGTCAAGTAAGGCAAATTAAACATGGAGCATATAGACGAAGCATTTGCACTTTCCACATTTTCTATGACACATCTAGAATTGCAGAATTAAATCTGTATTAGAGAAGATTGTTCATATAAGAGCTCTGACTTCTAGTGATTTATTTAATTCATGTCATAAAAACCACAGAACAACAAAATATTGCAATTCTAAATGTGTGTGTAACAGATTTACTTTGAATATCTTTTATTTCTGTTTATAAATAAGGGTTACTCTACAGTTACAGTAGATACAGAATCACCAGTACCTATACTGCTGCAAGACATGTATCAAGTCTAATTTCAACACCACCGGTTCTTTTTCTTCTATTGTTGGATTGGTGACAATTGATAAACTCTAAAATGCTATACTACATAAAACAAACAAGGAAGCTATATTAGTGTAGTTGTCCAGTGGTCATATTTGTTATCTCCAAAAATAAAGGTTTGGATTTGAGTGTATTTTTTGGTGTTTTGTTGTGATTAATGTTGATGATCATTTTTCTGTTTTTTTTTTTTTTCTGTTTTCAGAGTGAAAAGCAGCCAGTCACAGCTCTCTACAGACAGATCTGTTTTCCATCTTTTTGCAATAAACTGGACTCAGGAACCTGCACACAACTACAACCAACCTCCTCAACTCGGACCAAGCAATAACCCCCAACCTTACAGAACCTCCACAACCCGGACCTCACCACACACACTCTGACCTCACACACGGCTGGATTCACACACCGCAGTTCTCACATCAGCCCGGACGTCCTCAGGACCAGCGCGTCCCGGCTACACCGCAGAGTGACTGTACTGATCTAGGATCAGTTTGGGGCTTTTAATCCTTTGAGAAGTTGAATTTAACATTTTATTTGAACTATGCTGTTACATTTTCTATCTGCATAGTGAATCACACAATGAATTACATTTAATTAGTTTCAATTCAAACTAAACTTAAACAATTATGTAAAATCACGCACTTATTGTTTTATAATGCTATACTTTGGAGACTGGTCATCATTGAATTGGGGCTGGACAATAATTCAATATCAATATTTATATAAAAATATGTATTAAAAAATTCTGATAATTCCCGGCATCTGCTGCTGACTTATATACAGAAGACCAAGAAGTTTGTAGGTACAGTAATCTGTTTTGCCCATTAATGGATTGTTTAATATTATATCAAAAACAGAATTCTATTGTGTCTAACTGTATGAAATTAAGGCTTAAATAGTGCATTGTACATACACTATACTGCCAAAAGTTTTCACTCATCTGCCTTCGCACGCACAAAAAGTCAAGTTCTTCCACACCAAACTCGCTTATCCAGGTTTTTAACTGTTCCCAAAATGTTGGGAGCATGACATTGTTTTTTGGTGTGCTGAAGCATTAAGAGTTCCTTTCCCTGGAACTAAGGGTTTGAGCCCAAATCCTGAACCCTGCACCATAATCCCCCCTCCACCAAACTTTACACTTGGCACAATGCAGTCAGACAATACCGTTCTCCTGGAAACCGCCAAACCCAGACTAATCCAGGTCTAATGGAGAAGAATGATTTGTAACTGGACCTTCACGCTACTAATTTTTTCTAATGTTTGTAGAATTGTGAATTGGGAACGCCTGTATTCAGTGATTTGGAAGGGTGAGTGAATACTTGGGGCAAAAAAGTGAACATTTTGGCCAATATTGCCCAGCCCTACAATAAATTCTAATTCAATAATATAATTTTAGAAATTATAATTATATAAATTGCATAAAATTTCTCAGTGTTTTTGGTTATCGCTGGCGATAGCTGCGGATTCTTCTTCTTCTTAGGGTTATGCTGTAAACCGTACGGTACATGTCCTAGACCAGCACTAAAGTGTCTCACTGAGAGAGACACTTTAAGCATGTGACCCCATTATTTCACCATGCAGACCTCATCCATCAGCAGGAGCTCTTCTACATCACTGATCATGGTTAAAGACGTTGCACAGATTGCTGACAGCAGCAGTGTGTTTCCTGTAGGGTACGCTGATGGTACAGGATGGTACTATACTAATACTGGTGCTGCCATTCATATATGGCTATGGTACTATTTAATAATCTAACTGTATTTATGTTGCCGATGGTACACAACAGACTATATGTACACAGACGATGGACAATACAACATGGAGACATTTGGGTTTTACAGTGTAATGCTTTTGTTATTATTTTCTCATTTATGTTGTTTTTGATGGTACCCATATTTTTGTGTCTGTGGCAATGCAATACATCCCGCACACACACCGGATCTCCACCAGCCCAGTCCCCAACTCAGGACTTCAGGGGATAACACACACACTGTGTTAAAGCACTGTGATGCAAGAACAACCTCACGCTGCCAAACACACACAAACACACTCACTCATAATCGCACTGTGATACCCTGTTCCCTTTATATCTTATTTTTTTATTTCAGAATCGTTTCATCTGTTGAACTATTTATAATGGACATGTTGGTCACCAGACTCAGCTGAACCTGTGATAAAGTACTGAATAATAAACCAGGATGCACCGAAACTAAATTACAATAATTACATAAATTTTATTTATTACATTAAACCAAACAAAATTAAACAGGTTTCCATAGGTTTTAATTCATTTTATCACTTTGTTTCACCAAATTATATAACAGAATTTGTCTGATTTTCGGTGCATCCCTAACCTTTAAACCTAACTGGTCAAAAAGAACAGGTGGAATATTCAAAATAAAGAAATGTTTTTAGCTGGTCATGATTTGATATCATTAAAAATGTCATTGTTTGGTAAGGGTGGGACAAAATATCGATATCACAATATATTGCATTGTTATTTATATATATAGTAGTAAAACATAAATATTTTTGCTATACTGGAAGTAAATTGCCCATAAATGGCCTTTCAAATTCTCAGATCATTTAATCAATATCTTTTAAGCATTATCTGTTAGCCATGTTAGCATTAGTGTGGTGAAGCTGGTACTTAAAAAGTTTTGTGAAAATTGTGGGGAAATAATAAAATAAGTGACGGTACTGTTGAAGTTCTGTGATGCACATGAATTAGTTGTTGATACAACATGGTCACATGATTCACTCTGTAATTAATGAAGCATTGTGCACGTGTATTTATTTATGGCACGATATCGCTAACAGAACCTGTGCGTCTGTTTTATTACAGGAGGCAATACCAGTCTAAGATTTACAGTAACATGCTGTTAAACCTCGGAAGCCAGTAAAACCAGTTTGCATAGATCTTATTTCAATTAAATGAATTGATTTGATATTTGCATAATGTATTTTTTCATGATACAGGACTAAAACAAAACTAAAAAAAGTGTCTCATTTGCTGCTGATTAGGGGAAACATTGAACGGACAGTTGATGAACATGAATCTGTAAATTATTGAATATAGGTATGCCATTCATGTTTTCCTTTTTTTTGTTGCAAGTATTTAACATTTTATGTGGGTTTTTTTTTTGTTTGTTTGTTTTTGGCCTTTAGATTTGAGAAAGTTGACACCATATTTTATTAATCTGTGTCTTTTTTCTCAAAGTTCTCTGTAATAATGCAAATAATTGAATTGTTTATTGTACATATAGAAGGTTAATTTGGGTTAAAGGGTTAATGCTGTGTTTTAATTGTTGTCTTTTACCTAACAAGAACCTTTACCCAGTGCATGTACCATGTAACCGCTATGGGAGGTTGGTACATTTGTGTTTTTCTTGCAACACAATAGGCTACAGCGGTGGAGTTCTGTAACCTGATAGGCTAAAACTGCCAAAGTTTTTGTTTGTTTGTTTTTTTAATTAATGCCGTATCTTTAGAAGCGGACTGAACGATCAGGCTGCTCTGTTAATCTGTACATGGCCAAACAACCTAACTCGTCTTCCACTGTATATATTGTATTGTATAAAAATTGCTAATAGACAGATATAACGAATGGGTGGTCTTAGGCAGGTGTGCAGTAAATGTTCAGTTAAATTCAGTGGATCAGGTAAATGATTGATTAATTGATTGATTGATTGTTCTGAAGGAATGTATGTAGGAGCAAGTGGTCGGAACATGAACAGTATACCATTTACAAAACGAGCGGATTGTATGCGTATATAACTGAATAAATTAAATTGGTAAATTGTAAGTAAGAATGCACCAGCAGTGAGGTAAGGGCTGTATTACCCCCTCCCCCCTCTACTTCCTTTCATTTAGGAGATTGGTATTTTTCTGGAATCTTGTTCTGTAATAAAGTAGAAATCTTTATCTTTTTTGGAACATCTTGTGTGTTGTGTCCATATATCGCTTGATTAAATGGTGTGAAGGAGAGAGTGGATAAAAGTAACGTCTCCGCTAAAACACATGCAGGTGAATGCTGCATGAAATATTAAGGGGGGTAAAACATATCTACATCATGTTAATTTATTGTACAGTACATCACCCATGACCTTTTCCATGCCCTGTGGATGCTAAAGTATGCTGCACTGGCCTGTGGGATATATGTGAAGGGGCCTATGTGGATTAAGCTGCTATCTAATCGATTGTGTGTTGGGGTCTGGATGAAAGTTTCAGACATTTAGTGGAAAGAAGAAAAAAATGCAGCATAGTATTATGCTGTCCACTACTGTATTAGATACTCCTACCTTGTAGATGTGAAGCGACACTGAGGTGTTTAAAAACTCCAGCAGCACTGCTGCATCAGATCCACCCATACTAGCACAACACACACTTAAAAAAAATAAATGATACACAGTCTGACCTTGAACATTAGCCACAGCCAGTCCCCCAATCCAAACTCAGAGCCTACCTGCTTTATGGAGGTTGCATAGTTCTTGGGAATGACTGGATATTACATAAGACTCCTGCCACCCGTTTTCCTGAATACCCAAGACATGTTTCATCAGATGCTGAATCTTTGGTTAATTTACTGAATGGAAGTTTTTACAACAGGAATTCTTCAGTCTGGATTGAGTTTCCATTGCCAAGTATTCACCCATAAGATTAAGATCAGCACACTGCATTAGACTGTGAAGTATTGGAAACGGGTTCTCTGGAACTGTGAATCATTCTGTCAGCCTTGCAGTCATACCTGGGTTCTGTAGGAGGTTCTCATGGTTCTTCTGGTAGGTCCCTCACTTCCATTGAGGCAGAATCTTACTGTTATCCACATTATTCTGCCCCGCCCACTTTTAAGAGTTTGTTTCCTCCACATTTGTGTCCATATCTGAAGTGAATGTAATGACGTGGCTGAACCTATGAACGCTAATTATAAAGTAGCTAGCTGTGCTAACCCAATTTAAAAGGATATATAACCTTATTTACAACTATTTAGATTGTATTTGGGGATACTACTAGCTAGGTTTCTAACTTACATCCACTACCTTTCAAAAAAGCTGCTTCTGTAGTTAAAGAAGATTAGTTTAAATCATCTACCCAAACATCTGATCTTACCATTTAGTAAAGGGGTGTGTCGTTTGCTGTGAGGCTGTTTCAGAAGATGCTAGTATAAGATTAGATCTATGAATATCAAAGCAAGTTGTAAGGTAACGCCCAACACAAGCCGACCCAACGCTTCTGCTTTACTGGTGCTTCACAACCAATCCTTTTCGCTGGATTAGAATGTTCTGATGTTGGTTTCTCCTCCATGAATTAGTAAAAGCAGATATACGGGTGGAGGATGTAAGATATATGAAGCTCCGCAGCACTTTGATCTTTTAGTGTTGGTGTTGGTAACTCAAGATCAACAGCAGTTCTCCTCTTATTTCTTTTAGTGTCCTGCCCTGTACCTGAGTATATTATGTCACACATTCTGTGCGTTAATTATCTGCTGCCACATCCAGGCATCAACATAAGGTACCACAGCAACCACTAAGCCTACACCTGAGAAAAATTACGGCAACCATCTAGGATACCATAGCATCTATCAAGCAACCAGGTATGAATTATGGTTGGGATGGATTGGTATCCTTTTATAACCTAAAGAAAAATGTGTGCCCCTCCAATCAACCATCTGGCAACACCCTAACAACCACTTGGCAACATAATAACAGCTGCCTGAAATACCCCAGCAACCACCTTGTGACACAGTTGCACCCATCTACCAACCAATTAGCAACCACCAAGAATACCACAGCAACCATTTACAACAGACAGTATCAACATACATATATTCCTACATTCCTGGGAGACATGCCAGTACATACAGGGTAAAAGCACAAGCCTAAACTGACCACCAGTGATCTTCTATCCCTCAGACACAGGGAACTAATTCTACATGAACCTTAATCAAGCTCAGCAATACTTTTTTTCAACAAGAGAATGTAAGACCACAACTGCACACATTACAAAGGCATGATTTTATAGTGTGTGTGTGTGTGTGTGTGTGTGTGTGTGTGTGTGTGTGTGATAGAGTGAGAAAGAGAGAGAGGCTATGTGATTACTGGCCCCTGTGTAACACCTATAGCATTTATTCTAAAGAACACCTGGACATGTAGTCTGCATGAATCCTGCGGATTGGCTGAAGTCCTTCTAGAGCCTCACTTAACTGTCCAGCCACTCGGGTCTTAATAGCCTAGAACAAAATGCTTTTATTTAGTGTCCTATGAATCACACATCTCAGCTTTTTTTTCACCCACTCTTTTTCTTGTATGGAAAAGTATTGGAACATGTGACTGTAAGGTGTGTTTTTGCCCAGATGTGTCCTAATATGTGGGATATTCAAATAATAAATAGTTCTAAGGGTCTACATTCAGTTTCAGATTTAGGTTTTATATGTGCATACTGTGCATTTATAGTTAAATGATTAACCTCATGAAAAACATGTCTAATGATAAAAAATATGCAACAGTGACATGGAAGGTTTTAGACTGGCCTTGTCAATTTTCAAATAACCATATAGAGCATTCATTTTACCTGCTTAATAGGAGACTGAAGAGAGTAGTCCCCAAAACAAAAAAACTAAAAGAGGCTGTGGTGAACACATCACAAGAGAAGAATGCGAAAATATAGTGACGCCAGTTTAGTGAAGTAGACTAGTGTTTATTAGTGCTTATTCTTAATATAGTTATTGCAAAGTATAGTTATTCATATGTAGTTATTAATATAGCTTTAGTTATTGGGTGTCTAATTCACTTTAATTCAAAATGAATAATTCACCTGCACACACTATCAGACCTCACTCCATCTCCCATAATTCACCTGCACCCACTATCAGACCTCACTACATCTCCCATAATTCACCTGCACCCACTATCAGACCTCACTCCAACTCCCATAATTCACCTGCACCCACTATCAGACCTCACTCCATCTCCCATAATTCACCTGCACCCACTATCAGACCTCACTACAACTCCCATAATTCACCTGCACCCACTATCAGACCTCACTACAACTCCCATAATTCACCTGCACCCACTATCAGACCTCACTACAACTGCCATAATTCACCTGAACACACTATCAGACCTCACTACAACTCCCATAATTCACCTGCACACACTATCAGACCTCACTACAACTCCCATAATTCACCTGCACCCACTATTAGACCTCACTCCAACTCCCATAATTCACCTGCACCCACTATCAGACCATACTACAACTCCCATAATTCACCTGCATCATCTATCAGACCTCACTACAACTCCCATAATTCACCTGCACCCACTATCAGACCTCATTACAACTCCCATAATTCACCTGCACCCACTATCAGACCTCACTACAACTCCCATAATTCACCTGCACCCACTATCAGACCTCACTACAACTCCCATAATTCACCTGCACCCACTATCAGACATCACTACAACTCCCATAATTCACCTGCACACACACTCACCAGTGTTTAACCCAACTCACATTAACATTCCAGAGTCATCCCTGATGTAACACTTCATGATCAATGTACATACTGCCATTCCATGACTTTTGGCATTAGGTCAGTGTAAGTGATTACAGCGGTTTTGGTGAAGATATTGTTCTTGATTAATTGTTACTCTTTTTTTTTAAAGCTATTTAGATTTCCAGGAGACAGATACTTAAAATCAATGCACAGAACAAAGGAGGAAAGAAAATAAATGGAAGAGGGATTGTGGAAACATGCAGAACAGGATGGACACACTGATTACAGGTAAAGGGAAGCTATGCTTGTCTCAGTTTGTAAAAATAAAATTATGAATCTAACTTTATGGATCTAGTATTCTGACAATTCAGCCTACAATCAGTTCACACACACACACACACACACACACACACACTCCTGTTTACAGAATGTTTATAGGCAACCAGGTAGATGAGTGACAGGAATGTCAGGCATGTGCTCAGGTCTCTCATTAGGAGTCTGGGGGGTGTTTTTAAAGACAGAGGGGAGGTACAGAAAGCACTGGTGAGCCAAATGTTCAAGATGGGTTTTCCAGAGCCTGCAGGAAGACACCCACACACACACACAGACACACACACACACACAGACAGCCCCCATACTCAACTCAGTGAAATAAGGAGGTTTGGGGAATGTTATCCTCTTTAAGTCTAAGCCAGTCATGTTTTGGACGACTGTTTAACTCAATAAATAATAAGTCCTTATCTTCTGTCCCACCCACTTGTGCACTCAATAGTGCAACTGACCCCCCTAGTTGCCCATGGTTGACAAAGCATAGCTAAAGTGCCCTATAGATGTGCAAAAATGTAACCCACTGGATGTCCTTGTTGTGGGAAGAATTTTTAAAAAAGTGTCTCATCTATGTGCTCTTCTATGATCGAGGAGGAGCAATACCAGACTGAATAAAAAAGAGTGAACACAGAGACGGATGGAGAAACAACAGAAGATAGTTAAGAAACATGGTTGTAAAGGAGAGAAATAAGAAAGAAAAAAGAGGGGGGACATTAAAGTAGAACTATAGAGAGAGAGAGAGAGAGAGAGAGAGAGAGAGAGAGAGAGAGAGAGAGAGAGAGAGAGTATGTTATAGGGTGAGGTATGGAGGGCCTACAGCAGTCTGGCAGATAATGCTGTACAGATGTGTCCTCATATGACTCTGAAATGAATAGACAGAGCAGGGGGAGGGAAATATTCCCCCTTTACATACAGGACACATACAGGATACATACAGGATACATACAGGCTACAGACATGAACAGAAACATTCTCTGTGGTCCAGTACAAATCAAATTAGCTGCAAAAAGTTAATTATATTTATCTCTTTACAACTAATGTTGATGTGAAGCAGATAGCTTTAATCTTCAGCTTTCACACAGTAAAGATATTTACTATTAATTATACTGCAGATGTTATTTTTCTTTTCTATTATTTTTCTATTACTATCTACTTGCACTACTCTTACAGTTTAAACCTTCATTTACATTGTTTTTTTTGCCTGTTTGTTGCTTCTAAATGTTTCAGATCACCCCCCCCCCCCCCAATTAAAACATAACTGTTTTTTTATCACACCTGAGGTCAACTTCTCTAGCCACACCCAGGCCTGATTATTGCCACACCTGTTTTCAATCAAAAAATCACTTAATTAGAACCTGCCTGACAAAGCAAAGTAGACCAAAAAAGATCCAAAAGCTAGACATCATGCCAATATCCAAATAAATATTCAGGAACAAATGAGAAAGAAATTAATTGATTTCTATCAGAGGAACAGTGATAAAACTTTCCAGGAGTGGCCGGCCAAACAAAATTACCCTAAGAGTGCAGCGATGACTCATCCAAGAGGTCACAAAAGACCCCACAACAATATTCAAATAACTAAAGGCCTCACTTGCCTCAGTTAAGGTCAGTGTTCATGACTCAACCATCAGAAAGAGATCAGGCTAAAATGGCATACATGGCAGAAAACATTAAGATAAACATTTATACTCATCAAAAAAGACTTGCCAAATAAGACTTTTCCACAAGACTTTTGGGAAAATACTGATGAGACAATTTTTTTTGGAAGGTTTGTGTCCTATAACATCTGGCATAAAAGTAACACAGAATAAAAAAAACATCATACCAACAGTAAAACATGGTGGTGGTGGTGTAATCATCTGGGGCAGTTTTGCTGCATCAGGGCCTAGAAGACTTGCTGTGATAAATGGAACTATGAATTCTGCTGTCTACCAAAAGATCCTGAAGGAGAATGTCCGACCATCTGTTCGTGACCTCAAGCTGAAACGAACTTGGGTTCTGCAGCAGGACAATGATCCAAAACACACCAGCAAGTCCACCTCTGAATGGCTGAAGACAAACAAAGCAAAGACTTTTTCTGCCTTTTCCTTAATAATAAAAACCTTTCTTTAAAAACTGCATTTTACTTGTGTTGTCTTTGACTAATATTTAAATTAGTTTGATGACATGAAACATTTAAGAGTAATTTCATTGACTCTGTACCTGTACTCTGCATAGTGACAAAGTTTAACTTTATCTAATCTAAAGCAGAAAACTGAAAAAAATAAAAATATTATTTTACATCACATACATTATATGTAATAATTCAGAGAACAACAGAGGAGGACAGTTAGTCGGGGTTTTAATAGCAATGCTTTTGTTCTTTGCTAGGTTTGCTTCAGTGAGCTAATAAGCTAGTTAGCTAATCAAACTTCAAAAATTCAAAGCATAAAAACAGAAATGTACAAAACGTTTTAGTAGAATAAAGCAAGACCCCTATTCCAGCAACAGTGACTGCAACTAGCATAGCAAATATGTGTTTTGAGGTTGATCTTTTACACTTGAGAAGATGATGGCTTCTGGGCGAGTTGTGCACCTGATGTCTACATTTATTAGAGCAACCAGACCAGACTTTGTCTTTTCCTAGAAATTACGTTCATTTCGTTTTAGAGCATTTCTGTTGGTTCATTCAGCTCTTACAGCAATATAAGGACCTTGTCCCAATGTAAGCCCTGAGCCTCTTGTGGATATGCACATTCTGAATTTGTTAAAGAGCTACATACAAACGGCATTGTTCAAGGCATTGGAGACTGTAGATCACTGCTGACCTCCAACCATCTGTGTCTCACTGCTGTGCCCCGCCCCAAACCCATACATCACCGAGTGCCCCTCCCAAACTATGCCTCCCATTTTTTTAGCATTTTTTAAATTGAGCTGAGAGTGGAGTCAGATAAAATTATGGTTTATTTACCCTTTAAAACATTGCAGATAAAACTTTAAAAAATAGAACTAATTTTATGCACTTTCTAGAGTGTAGGAAGCCATTTGGGACTTGATATCCAAAAGCAGGAACTTTGAGCTAAATAAGCATTTCCCAACTCTGGTCCTGACACACTGCCCTGCACATTATAGCATTTCACCTGCTTCACACACACACCTGATCCAGCTAATCTGATCATCAACAGCACCTTACTGAGTTAATACAGTGTTTTACAGCAGGACATGCTCTAAAATGTGCAGGACAGTGTGCCTCCAGGAAGATAACTGGCAGAGCTAGCATTAGCAGCGGTGGCTAGAGGTGGTCCTGGAGGGATGATATCCGACACAGTTTAAAGATTTTCTGCAAAAACAAAGGCTTAATTGGACAAACCACCTTTTACTGCATGGCTTTAGCTTCATGGGACCCTGGAGCTAAAGTGCTGTACTGTAATCCCAGTGTTGCAGAGTTAACCCCTTTCATTAGCTCCATTGCTAATCTGTCATGCAGAGAAGTAGATGGTTCTCTATAGAGTCATGATCTGGTTTGAGTTTGCTGGTGTTACAGGTGTATTTAGATGACTTGTGCTACTGTAGTGTATATTTATAATTAAAAACTAGCAAGCCAAATAAAACAGCAGGTTGGATATTTCAGAACATACATTTAATTAGCATAAGACACTGTTTTAGCGTAAAGAGAAGGAGACTGGGATAAAAACTTTTATTTTAATTAATTAGATGTAAACAGTTTTTTTCTAACACTCATGCTAATAATAACAACAGTAACCCAAACTATTACACACGCTTGAGGAGTGCAAAACAATCATGAAATGTTGGCCGGGTTCTCTCCTGCTCTGGGAAAGAATTAAACTCACTACTAAATTATATTCTGATGATACAGAGCAGAGTGGTTGAGCTCCTTGTTTACGTCTCTAGAAAAAAGCGTTATATTCATGTTCCTCACACACGCCATAAATATACATGCTAAAAACCTAGACAGGAACTAAACCCTCTACTGTGCAGAGTCTAATGGAGAAGTGGTCTGTGGCAGAAAATCATTAAAAAAAATAATGAACCTTTAATTTAACTACAGCAGGTTAAATAGTGTTTTTTCTCTTAACTTAACTTTTCTTTTTCTCTGTTTACTGATTTGTATTGGGGTATTGCAGTGTAGCATGCGTAATTGACTTTACAAAAGCATGATCTGATCCAGACACTAGAGCACATCAAGTGCATCAAGTGAGGGGGGTGAGGGTGCAATTGCATGTAGTAGGCTAGGGCTAAAAATAACTGTCAGACGTTATGTAGGTAATATATGTTTTTAACATTGTCATGTTTGCATGTTTTAATGGTATTTAAACAGTATTTACACATGACACTTACACATGACTAAGGCCTACTTGAACACCCATCCCACTTCAGGCATGATTTGGCTATAAGCATTAAGTTCTTGTTCTTTTTTAAACACAGTAGATCACTCTGAGTTGTGTATTCATGCTGCATGTGACGCTGTTCTTCTACCCCATTACCTGCATTAACTAATAAAAGAAAATAGACAGAGAAACGAATAAATCAGGAAAAGCCCCCGGACTGACATCAACCCGTAAATGAGGATTCTTGGACACGCCTACCTCAGCTTACGACCGACCACTGCAGAGCCATGGAGGGAGCATCACAGTTCTGTTAGCCAATTACAGGCCAAAATCCTGTCTTCTTTGTCCACTCCTTCACCTTCAAAACAATGAAATAAAAATGGCTTACAGGGAATTCATTCATATTAGAGACCACCACTTTAACACTGACAGTCTACTATGTTTGTGTTTATGTTTATCTAATACTGTGATCTAATTCAGCAGGTCTTGCAAGTCAAACAAGTGCTGGATGTTAATCTACACAGATTTCTCTCCTGAAAACTTTTTTATTTGGGTGAGAAAAGTGCTTCCATTTATTTACAATAAGCTTCAAATTCCTTAATGTCTCCAGCGCTGCGGCTGCAGCACTAGAATTAGCGTCTCACTCTTAATCTGTTAGCGGCTAATGCTGCCTAACAGCCCTACACTGAGGAACCCTAAGTGCTCCAGTAAGCGAGGGCGATGTAAACAGGGTAAACATGCAGACAACAGTCTGATATAGTTACCTCTGAACGGGGAAAGAGCTCCAGCAGTGCTAGTCAGGGTTACAGAACAATATTACTCACTATTGAGCGCCTAAAGAGCTAGCGCTTAGCATGGTTAGTGGCTAATGCTAATGCTGCTAAAGAACTTAACTGAAAGGCTGTACTTCAGCTGAGTAGTTTTACTGCTCCTTACAACAATTCATACATAAGGCACACCGAATGAATGAATACATGTTAAGTGCACCTTTTTGGGTGGAAAAAATAAGGTAGTCTAAAGATGCCGCCTCAATCTGACTGTAACATTATTCACTGCTCTGCTCTGCTGTACTGCCGGTGACCTCTCACTGGACCACAGCCAAACATTTCTTAGTGATGAGAACTACAAACACACAGCCTGGGTTAAGTGTGAGTAAGAGCTGCAGTGAGCTGAATAAAGACACTGTGGGCTCACTTTATATTAAACCCACTTCAAGTGTGCCCACAGGGCATGTGCACATGCCATTCTCAACAAGCACAAACGGCAGGAATGCCGGATCAATAACAAAGAATCTCCCTTTAGCTCAACGACTTAGAATAAGCTCTACGGTTAGACTTCCCCTGAACTCTGAAGCATACCTGAACTGTCCGTCTCTTTCATCCTGGGTCAAAAGACTGGCACACAACATCCAATATTTATTTAATTTTTTTTTAGTTTTGAGAAAGTTTTGAGAAAAAAAACAGACTCGCCAACTACAAATCTTTAGATCAGATAATTCATTTTTTCTATGCATAAAAACTTTATTACTATTTCTCACCAACTTTATTAACCATATAATTTCCTTCAGTGCTTACACATTTGAATCCCACAGTGTTCATTTTATAAAAAAAAATTAACTAAAGAATTATCCTAAATAAACTTTATTTAGAACAGAAGTAAGTATAGTTCTCATCTGAGAAATGAAAATTAAACAAAGTTGATTAACTGAAAAGTGTTACCTGAACCTGTACACGTTCTGAGGTGATCGAGATGGAACACTTGCCACATGCCAAGAATATAAATTATGAGAGTTTAAATACACTTTGGGGGTATAAATACACAAAGAAAGGCACACAAGAATCAATCAGTCTGATATTTTTTCTGTGAAATCTGTTGTGTAAATAAAAGGATAAAATAACTCGAATGCTAATTTAATTAATAATGGCAGCCTTAATTTTCAGTGCAGGGTCAGTAGCCAACCCCCCACAGCCTCGCCTCCACACCGCTCATTGATAGCATCTCCTACTTCGTTCCTTTTGCTGCCAAATTTAGCCGGAGCCAGCGGAAGGGAACAGTGGCCGCTCTTTTCCAGGAGCTTTAGAGAGGCCGTCACTGCACAAACAGTCCAAAAATACCGGTGCGGTCATGCGGTGCCCATCAACAGCAGGGTTAACATCCAGTCTAATTCACTTTGAGCGAGTGTGACTCGGATTAGCGAGAGGATACGGCACAGAATGCGCACATTGAGCTGGACCCGCAAACACAGGATTAGCGTGGAGTGTAGAGCCGAGGTGCTGTTTACCTCGCTGTGCTGAGGGCAGTTGGGCGCTGGAACAGGGGGATGAGAAGTCGTGGCGTTCTCAGGTCACGATGTAGCCTCAGTTCAAAACAGTCTCCTCCTCTGACAACTGGGACTCAACCTAGAGGAGAAGGTCCTTCTGCTAATGCTAATGTTTAAATGCTGATAGCATGTAGGATACAGTCCACATGAGCTCAGACAGGGATGAAAGCTGGTTGCACTCTGTTTAGTCGAGAGCTGAGCTCTGCCTGATTTTCAATGAATCCATTATTTGGTTAAATGTAAACACTTCGGTCAGACTGAATTCAAAACACTCAAAGCACTCATGTGGCACCATGCGGAAAAATCCAGCTCCAGACCAGCTTCTACTGGTATTTACATTTTGATAATTTAAACTGGTCTTTTTAATGGTCAAGGTGGTTAAAAAGCTGGTTATACAGGTAAAAACATGCCCTATACTGGTAAAGCAGCTCGTTAAGCAGCTCTCTTGGCCTGCCTGCTTCTGGTACAGGATAGACAGTGCTGATGCTCCACCCTTATGGAACACACTGCACACAGGGCACCAAAAATGTGGCTGGTGAAAAATCATCATAATAATAGTAATCATAATTATAATAACAACATATTCAAATAAAAATATGTAAAGAATGTAAATGGATATAAGCAACACAAAAGTAACATATGTGCTGGAGAAAAGGCTGAATCTGTGTGAAAGCTGCAGTGTGCATCTGAACCTTGTATTACAGTAGCCAGAGAGACGCGGTTTTGCATAAATTAGATTTTGGAGGCATATAAAACCAGCAAATCAAATGGATATTACACAACCCCATTAAATTATTGAAGAATCCTTTTTATACTTATAATGATATAAGTATCATGTGGTATTACAGTAGCAGGTTTGGCTTAATGAGGGGGTCAAACTTGGGAAAAATAGAGGGTTTGGGGCATTTGTTCCTATAACACTGAAGTGGCTAGTGCCGGCCCTGTGAATAAATGATTTGTATTAATGATGGATGTCTTGACTGTAGCAGCATGAAAAAATCTCCTATTTCTGTTTTTTTTAAGCAAGACATATATAAGCGATGTCAGTGGTTCACCAGCTTAATACAGTTATTGCAAGAAATAGATACACAACCAAATATAAAATGTTATTTTTACTATTCTCATTTACTTTCATTAAGATTATTAAGATTTACTTTCATTAAGATCTACAGAATGTTTTCTCATCTAACAATAAATAGTTGTCTACCAACAGAAGGCTGCATGATCAAGAAATAAACAAAAAGGTCTGCTCTGTTGTCTCAGATTAATCCATTGTTCTCAATTCAGACGTCGTCAGTGCTTGGCAAAGACTAAATAAATTGTGTTTCCTATTTTTTGTTAGAAACCCCATGCCTTTGTTAACCATCTAGTTAGTTATAAAGCCCTAAAAATCCTGCAGTTTCCTTAATGTGTAAGTGTATGAATCTTTGTGTGTGTGTGTGTGTGTGTGTGTGTGTGTGTGTGTGTGTGTGTGTGTGTGTGTATACGTGTGTATGTGCATTTTTGCTGTGCTGCAGCTGTGCACTAGACTATTTTATAGCTTTGACCTAATGACATTAGAGTGCTTCAAAGACACTGTTGTGTCTACAGATTCCTGTGTGTAAATGTCTAATGTACCCTCAGATGGGGCCCTGTACTTGACGGTGCCAACTAAGAATAGCCCAAAACAGAAGAGTGGAGGAGGAAAGAGAAAGGTATACTGATGCCATTCAGCCTCTCTCACCCTGTTAAACTGCTCAGACAGCTAACCCATTTTCTGCCACGAGATCTGAGCACAAACTTCACACTGTGAACATTTTTATTCAGCTCTGTATTCAAACAAACCAGCACTTTGGTCCACATAATCTACTTAAAGGAGCATTCTGTAGGAGTGTGTAAAATAGAGCGAGTGTGTAAAATAGCTACACCAGTCCAATTTCACCACACCACAGAGAGCTCTCTCCCCCAAGCACCCCTCCCTAGACACGAAGCTCACTTGGGTTGCAAAATTGACAAGGCTGAATCTTCATAATCCAGTGCAAGATGATACTCTTTAAGTTAATCAGCTAATAAATACAGCTTTATCCATAGTTAGCTAACCTAGCTTTATGTTAAAGCAGTTAACTTTATCTATAGCAGATTTATGTTTAAAAAAGGGTCACTTAAAGTTTTGAATGCTATTCGATCATTACAGTCACTTTAAGAGCGTAAAAAAAAATAAGACATTTTTTTTTCAAGACATTCAGTTTGAGGTGTCTTTAAAGAGGATCTGATGTTTGTATGTCATTTACACCAAAGGTTTACAGCAGACATGAGCACACCAGGATTTTGATGGCACTGACAATGAAACTAAACACTTTCTCAAGTATCTCCATACTTCAGAAATGCTGCAAAAACTAATTTTCTACAGTATCTGACAGAAAATTAACCCATATGTCAGTTTGCATAGGATTAACACAACCTAGAGTTATTTTACAGTAAGTTAAGGGCTCTGAAATCTTTAGGGATGCAGAAGCAAGCAGTCAGTAAACACGACAGACATAGGAAAATAAATCACTTAATAATTAGAATTTAGGTATTAATTACTTTATCCCACCTCGCCAGATAAAACTTATTTCATCCAAATAATGCTGTAATGAGCTTTGTTTTATTTAGACAATGCAGACACAGGACCCTATCTTACATTAATTGCTATCTTACACACAGCCAACAGTCTATTTTCAATCTTTGCACTTGCATTGTTTAATTAGCAATGAGCTTTTGAATAAAAGCCAACATGTGTGGTGTTTTAGAATTGAGGTGTGTTTAGGTAAAGTTCTGGTGTATTGCTATCTTGACAAAGGAAAACACAGGTGCACCACTAACTGAAATGAATGTAGACAAGTTATCAGTCAAATGTAATTGCTATCTTTGGCAACACAGGCCAAAGCTTGTTACATACACACAAAGGCAACGTAGCACAAACCCATCTTTTACATCAAGAATAAACAGAATACAATATAAAATAACATTGCTGTTCCCATAAATTACCTGATCTGAACACTCCCAGCTTGATGCATACTAACATTATGGAAACATGAAAGGTAACGTGCCCAAAACTATAAATTAAAACACTTACACAATTGACATTGCAGCGATGTTACCAGAGAGTTTTAAAACCATTAAACAAAACATTTTAAGATCCTTGACAGAATGAATGTTCTAAGAATGCTAAACTGTAATGTTCAGAAAACATTAGCTTTGTTAGCTAAGGGTTCACACCGAGGTGCTGTAAGTCATCTGACTGCCCGTCATATGGACCCTCACTGTTTAATATCAACTGCCTGTGAACACACATAACACCCACAAACATCCAAACACACACACACACACACACACACACACACACACACACACACACACATACAAATTCCAGCACACTCATGTACGCTAGCATACAGGATCACATACTTACAGCTCTCTTTCATGAGAGGCCAGTGTGTGTATGTGTGTGTGTGTGTGTATTGTGGAGTAGTGTGAACTCTTTGATCTTAGCTCAAACTGCATTCTGCACTTCAATGAGAGGCTTCACCTCTCTTCCATCTGTCAGTGTGGATGAGTGTGTGTGTGTGTGTGTGTCTGTTATGTTATCTTCATGGAGACCATGTGTCCCAACAGTGACAGGACAATACCCTGAATCTGAGAAGTAAGCATGCTTTTTTAAGTATTAACCTAGCTAACCAAGCTTTACCTGATGAGCTTGAAAGTTATTATATTTCTCTCCACGTACAAATTCTATATATAGGTGTGTATATTATGTATATGTCTATATAATTGTAAATAAACATGTCAGGCTTCAAATAACGCTGTTAAGCAGTCATGAATACTGCTTATGTGTATCTCTATATGTTTTCAGATGGATCAAGTCAAGTCAAGTCAAGTAGTTTTATTGTCAGTACTGCATATGTACAGGACATACAGAGAATTGAAATTACGTTACTCTCCTTCCCAAAAACTACAGCAAGTACAGAAAATAGATATATAATATAAAAGAATGGGAGACACTATATTTACAATATAGTGGGGGGGGGGGGGTGATTAAAAGGGAATGACAGTACAAGTGTAAACAGAACCTGAATAACAGTAGAGCATATGTAGTGTATAAAAGCTTAAGGCTGGTAAAGTGAATAAGTGCGCAAAGTTATTGAAGTTCACAGTTTTATGGGGAGTTCGAGGGAGTAATGCAGTACTCACTGTATTGGTGGGGGGTGGGGGTCAGGATGCTAAGTGAGTGTGCGCTGGGGACAGGATTGGGATGGAGGGTAGAGCAGGGAGAGAGTTCAGCATCCCCACAGCCTGATGGAAGAAGCTGTCTTGCAGTCTGCTTGTCCTCGCCCCGGGACTCCAGTGTCCTCCCTGAAGGATGGCAGTGTTTCAGCATGCCCTTGTATCTATTCAATTCAATTTTATTCATATAGCGCTATTTCAAACAAAAAGTTTATGAGCAGCTTTACAGAGAAAACAGGTCCACACCTCTTATGAGCCACAATTGATGATGCCAATAATTCTGGTGACAACAGTGGCAAGAAAGAACTCTCTTACATTAAGAGAAAGAAACTTTATGAGGAACCCATCCCCCTCAGGTCGACTCGCTCAATAAAAACAAATAACAGAACAAAAACAACAGTACAGAAAGATAATAGAGCTATAGCTAATATAGCAACAGGTTCTTAGTTATGAGTTTGAGTAGATGATGGGCACATAATAGATGATGGAGCTAATGTAGAAACAGGTAGTGAGTGTGAGTATGTGTGATGGGAATATGCTCAGTGTTAATGTCTATGTTATCTTCTGGCTCTCTCCCTTTAGTTAGGTTGTTATATTCAGATCCGCTGGAGTCATTAGATAGATAATCACACTCTGATAATCTGACCTCATTCTCTGTGATCTAATTCCATATTTATTCTTTAAATCTTTTAATCTTTTATTACCTGCCCACCCGTCTGACCTGGACGTTTCACCTGTTTTAGACCAGCTGCCCACCGACCAGATACTTCTACCTGAGTACACTGTGTACCTGTACTCAGATGTAATGACAATAAAAGCCTCTTGACTCTTGATCATTAACTATACTAAAGTTTATATATATTCTAACTCATCATCATCACTTTTAGAGCTGATGCCATCATGATTACGATATCAGAAGCTCTTATGCTGACCTTACACCAACCAGTTTTCAGCGTTTTTGCTGAACTGGAAACCCTTGTGAAAAAAAGTATATTAAATTATGCTAAAATAGGTCTGTACTTGTTATTTTGGAACCACTAATTTCTACTACTTGTTTGTAATTAAAATGATATAAATATGAACTTAATTTATATTGAGTATACTTGTTATACATAAGTTATTCTCACTTCTATTTATTTAATACAATTTTAGTGCATTTAAAAAAAAATTAAAGATGTGATTAAAATAAAGATTTAACATTACATTTTGAGGAGTGGTGTATATAAACTGGTAAAAACAAAAGCTATCTCTTTGCTGAAAGGATCAGTTGTTAAAGTTATTTACACTAAACTAACTAAAGTAAACTTTTATAGTTTTTACACATTTAATACATTCATCATCACAGTTTTAATTTGTCAACAGAAAATAATTTTTTGGTAGCAATTTTCACTGAAGTACAGTTTTATTGCAGAAATATCGGCCCCTATGACACATTTAGTAAAAGTATAGTTTTATCATAGGCACAGTTGTATAGAATAATACTAAGCATATATTTTTATTAAGTTCATCACCAGTACAAAAAATAGTGCAGCCAAAACAAAGTCTACTTTTTTTAAAGTGTACTGAAACACAGATTAAGCAGGTAAAATGTGTGTATTAGTAGAAAAAGTATACTTTATTATTTCACATATAGTCCAAGTACACTATTATTATATGTAAATACACAACTATTTCACAAGGGCATGGATGAGAAAGAATCTAGTTACAGTCTTGCAAATACTGACCCTGCAAAATCTGACTCTGTCTGTCAGGAGTCTTTAGATGTGAGAGGGTGTCAGACTTCAGTCTATTAAAAGTTTTTTCAGAGTCTTTACAAAGTTGTTTAGTGCAGTTAGTAAGCATAAGTTAGCATAACAATAGATGTATGTGGTGGTATGATGATGTTTTATCAATAATGTATCACTGGTAAATGATCAGAGGAGGATGTGTCTGTGAGTCTTGGTTCCTCCCAGGGTTTATGAGGGAGTTTCTCTGTGCGACTGTCGCCTTCAGCTTCCTCACTGAGCGTTTATGTTTTGCGCTATGTTTAATTGGTTTTATCACCAAAATTTGTGTGAAGCTAAATCAGTTTTAAAAGACCTATAAAAATAATTTTATTTTGTTTAATTACAAAATAAGGGGGTTGAGGGGTGGAGCGTTGTGTGTGTGCTCTTAATGTGAAACTGCCCCGGAGGGGGGGGGGGGGGGGGGGGGGGGTTGGGTAGGGGATCCATGCTGACAGTCACGCTGTCTACTGCTCTCTAGTCCCATGAAGGTAATTTAAAAACCAGGACATTTCCTCACTTTTTGGAAAAAAACAGGGACGCCCGGGACAGGACGTGAAATACGGACATGTCCCGGGAAATACGGACGTTTGGTCACCCTAGTTAATTTAGACCATCTAAAATATAAAGTGATATTAAAAGTTGGTGAAATGAAAAATGAAAAAACTAGTTTATAAAAAAATATTCTAGTTGGCACAACTAAGCGTGGTTTTCTTCAAAACTCAAAAATCTGGTGAATTGCCCCTAACGTTTTCTCCCTTTTTTTTGTTACAGTGTATCTGTTTTTTTCAGAGTTGGGTAAGGATTTAGGTGAGGGTAAATGAGAATGTTCTCTATTCAGCAGGCTATGTCATAGTAAAATTTGACTAAAATTAGTACAAACTTTAATATGTATTGTATAGACTAAAAGTTTGGAAACACCTTCTCTTTTTCAATGCGTTTTCTTTTTTTTTTTTTATGACTATTTACATTATAGATTCTCACTGAAGCATCAAAACTATGAATGAACACATGTGGAGTTTTATGTACTTAACAAAAAAGGGGAAATAACTGAACACATGTTTTATATTCTAGTTTCTTCAAAATAGTTCCTTTGCTCTGATTACTGCTCTGCACACTCTTGGCACACTCTTGAAGGAAGGAGTTCCCAGAGGTGTTTATTAGCACTTGTTGCCCCTTTATCTTCACTCTGTGCTCCAGCTCACCCCAAACCATCTGGATTGGGTTCGGGTCCGGTGACTGTGGAGGACAGCTTATATTTTATTAAGTACATAAAACTCCACATGTGATCATTTATAGTGTTGATGCTTCAGTGAGAATCTACAATGTAAATTGTTATGACAATAAACAAAATGCATTGAATGAGAAGGTGTGTCCAAACTTTTGGTCTGTACTGTATACAGTTGTATGCCATGTTGTGTTGTGTTTCCACTTGTGTATCAATAAAATTAACTTTTTTGTAAGAAAAGACAGAATTTACCAATATTACATGTTCAAGTCACACTAAAGTGTTCAATTGTAAATTTATGTATATATCAGAGACATTAATTCTCTGTTTTAATATCACAGACATTAAGTCTCTCTAAGTCAGGGTTTTTTATGTAAAATGTATTTACAGTATACAGTTGAGATGAAATAAAGAGTCTACTCATGCATTGAGTTCACTTGCGTCATCAGGGAGCATCAGTCTTGCTGATTTCATGCAGTACAGTAGATGGCAGTATATAAGTGCAGTGTTAGACCCCTTGTGGTTGATAGAATGCATTGTGCTTGTCTTTTTACTGAGACCCCACGCTAAAAAAAAACTGTGCAACACAAAAAAAATCCTCAACAAGACAACGCAAAACCACATGCCGCACCAAAACCTCCACTTTCCTATGTGTAACATTATCAATGCACAGCACACAGTGGATTACATGAGCTAGTTTTTAGGACTAAGCTTAATCCCTGTTTGTAATATCAAACCAAAATAAAAAAATGTCCAAACATCTCGTTCCATGTATTCAGTTACAAACAATAGAATATGCTCTGTCTCAACTGGTCCAGCAGCAGGATTAAATAATCAAGGGGACTTTTTTGGCCCAGGAGAAGCTGCACATGGCCTAGGGTCATAGGTGTGTTGGGTTTGTAGAAAACTCCACAGCATTGGATTTTTTTTGTACATGTTTTATTCACAATAGAGCATAGAACACGTATCAGATGTTGAAAATGAGAATTCACCATTTCTTGGAAAACTTGATTTCAACAGTGTATTCCAAAAAAGCTGAGACAGAGCAACAAAAGCCTGGAAAAGTAAGTGTTTAACTTACATATAACTCACATGACTGGGTATAAAAAGAGCAGTATAAAGAGGCGGAGTCTCTCAGAAGCAAAGATAGGCAAAGATCAGACAAATGTAGCATAATTTCAGAAAATGGTTACTCAGTATAAAATGAAGTGTACGTGAAGACTTAATATCATTAAAAGATTCAGAGAATGTGGAGAAATCCCTGTGTGTAAGGGACAAGTCAAACAGTCAGTACTGGATCCAGGTGATCTTCAGGCCCTCAGGCAGCACTGCATTAATAACAGACTGTACTGATTCTGTACTGAAAATCACTGCCTGATCTCAGGAACACTTTCAGAAATCATTACTCTCTGTGAACACAGCTAACAGTGCTCTAATCCACTAATACAGGTTAAATTAGTATTTGTGAGTTCAGAACATGCTGTAAAGTAAAGAGAGGGAAGATAACTCAGGGGAGAGAACTCAGGGAACATTTGGGTTGAAGTTTAGGCAGCTTCTGCTTGCGGTAGAAAGCCAGGCCCTTTTCTCTTTAAAGAGCTTTTGGCCTGGAGAAGATGGTTTATACACTGCCTGGCCAGAAAAAGATCACACACTGACATTTGGTGAACCACCTTTAGGTTTGATTGCGGCATGCATCATCTCTCTGGAACAGGGTAAATCTGGACTCATCACATGATCCTCATACTCTGCTTTAAAATCAAATATTTATGCTCTTCAGCAAACTGAAGCTGTTTTTGCTGGTTAGCCTCACTGATAAGCTAAATAGCTGTTAGGTCTCAATACCTTGAGTACCTCCCTTCTCATGCAGTAATTATCCAATAGGAGGTTCTTACCTGTTCGCTTAGTTAAATCCAGGTGGTGTCTTTTTGGCCAGGCAGTGTATATATAGGTATGTGATTAATATGAATAATGTTTGTATTACAAGGGTAATTTTAGCATATTTATAATATATTTCAATCTATTAATCTAATCTAATTTTATCTAATCTAATCTTTTAGGGATATCACTCTTTACGCTGCCACTATTTGCGAATACAGTCTTTATGTACAGGCCAGGGTCTATATGTAATATATATATATATATATATATATATATATATATATATATATATATATATATATATATATATATATATATAGATGCCTCTGAGGTAAAGCATAGTTGGGTGTAAGATTACTTTTCCCATGACGAAGGAGGAGCTGGAAGGCTTTCAGAAAACTTCTCACTTACAATGAGGAAGGAGGAGAGCAGCAACTCCACCTGCTTCTGGCACATATCATATTGACTCATGAACTCTGAGGATAGAGAGAGGGAGAGAGAGAGAGAGATTGAGAGGGGTAACATGCTGCTGTGTCCACTCTATTGCAGAGTGTATTATATGTTCAGTGTTTTGTCTGATTCTTTGTTTTGTGAAGCTGCTTTGTGACATCAGTTGTAAAAACGCTATATAAATAGATTTAATTTAATTTGCTAATAGGGTGAGTGGACACAATGTTTAAAAACTCCAGCAGCACTGCTGTGTCTGATCCACTCATACCAGCACAACACACTAACTCTAACACACTAACTCTAACATCTCATACACCACCATCATAATACCATACCATAACATCTGCTGTGTGGTTTTCTTTCCTGTGGGGCTCTGAATATTAAAGAACAGAGTGAAAGGAGGAAAATAATAATAAAGAATGAGACACAGATACAGGACTACAGTCTGTAATCACACTGCAGAACTACGAAGTGTCCTATATGATCAGTGTGGCTAAAAATGGATAATAAGTGAACGAGGAGGTGTTCATCAATATTATCAATAAATGTTATGATTGATTGATGCATATTTACATATTGTGCGTGTCTTCTCCCCTCACATGTTTTATCTATCCCCTGATATATCCTGATATGTTTGGTGTTGGATTTGCATTTATTTTGATTTTGCTTTTATATATCAGGTAGCTCCCAGGTCTCAGTGTAGTAGGCTGTAAGAGTAAGTTACCTTTATTCTGTGATGCTGTAGTGTTACTGTGTGTTGGCCTGGTGATACCGTGTTCACTTTTATGCTGTCACGAGATCATGCTGTCAGTGTTTTTAAAAATATATATTTTTCTCAACTAAGTAAAGAAAATTTCACCAACTTAGCTTAAAGTTGGTAATAATACATTTTTTGAACCCACACACATTTTACAGTCAACTAAAATGAAAGACTGTTGTGTTAACAAATCTTAAACTCGAATAAACATATTAAATGTTATTTTTCAGTGCACAGGTTGTTTGCTGGTGTGAAGTTGAGACAAGGTACCTTTGTACCTGCTACTATTTTTTATTTTGTTTTCCTGTAATTTAGATGTGTAATTTAGGTGTGTGTGTGTGTGTGTGTGTGTATGGTCCTATACATGCCCGTGTACATGTGTAACTTTCTGTGTGAGGCCTTCAGGGTGGTGGGACAGTTTCCAGGGTGACCGCCAGGCATGTGTTAACCCTAGCTTATGCCTCTCTCTCACCAAGACGTGCGCGCGCACACACACACACACACACACGGAAAAGCCCCTATACTTAGTGTGGCCCCTCCAGGTCTCAACATTCCACTCCTGTTACCAATGACAACGTCCATACCAACAGCTCAGTGCCTCTTTAACCCTTCAACGACCTCCTGGCGCGCACACACACACACACACACACACACACTGCTAAAATGATAATACAAATACTAATAAGATCACATGTCTTAAATGGCTGTTTCCAGTACAGTCTTACGCACTGTGTCTGTACCAGTATTCCAGAGCTGGTCTGAGCTAGACAAATACCAACACAATAACATTATGTTAAAAGTAATGAAAACATATACAAAATAAATCATTGACACAAGTAACATTGCAGAGACGTTACCAGAACTTTTAAAAATGTTATATAAAAACAATAAAAACATGTCAGATTGAACATTCTAAAAACCTTTTTTTAGAATTTTATTTCTAATTCTTTTCTCCATTTTCTCACAATTTAGCTAGGCCAAACGTCCAACTCATTCAGCTGCTGCACACTGCTGTATATCCTCCATCACTAGTGATGCCACAACTCAAGGAGACTAGCACATGCCTTCTCTTTTCAAACTGCTGCTAATGCCGAGTAGCATCACAGTGCTCTCGGAGGAAAGCGCAGTGACTCGAAGCTGATACATCAGCTCACAGACGAATTGTGCTGCGGACATCACCCTAGGAGTTATGAGGAGAAAAAGCCATCTACCCACCCGAAAACAGCAAGGCCAATTGTGCTCTCTTGGGGCTCTGGCACCGGATGGCAAGCTGCATGACTGGGATTCAATTCAGCAAACTCCTGATCATAGTGGCAGGGCTTTAGAATGCTGGACCACTCAGTGCCTGTGAACTTTCTAAAAACTTTAACTGTAACATTTAGAAAACGTTCTACTAAACAAAAATTGTTAGCTGGGATGATGAAGGTAAACTAGCTAAACCATCAAACAGAAACCCAAACATACCCTATACTGTGTGTGTCCACACTCCACATCAAGGTACTTAACCCTGAATGACGTAATGAGGAGCTGAGACTGAACTGCACGCAGTCTGTCACCATCTGCTCTGTTACATAAACCACACTGCTCTAGTACTGCTTTAGTGTTTGTTACACAGAGACAGAGAATGTGTGTGTGTGTGTTTAATTGTATTTATGCTTCATAAAGACCTCTGAAAGAAGTGGAGGTGGGTGTAGAGGTGGGGTGGGGTGGGTTATGGGGGGATTTGAGTTTTGCTGCAAAGAAAAGACAAACTCAGTGACCCGCAGATCCCTGAGGAGTAACAACAGTCAGTGTGACATTTATCACTTTCATTTATTATTCTCACCGGTTGAGGCTAAAATGAAAAATATATAAATAATAAAATTTTCACATTGAATATCGTAAAAAAAGACATTATTATTATTCTGCACCTCACAATCTGAATTTCAGGACAAATGTAAAAAATATATATTTTTTTCATTTTCAGATTTTTGCATTTTGTAACAAAATAAATTGGATTATATCATCAGAATTTTTGTTACAAGATGCAAAATAAGAATATGCATGCAATTAAATAAAGATTATTTTTTTATTTTCCTAAAATTGGACTTAAAGGCAGCATTACTCATGAGGGTTGTGGGTTCGAGCTTGGCTGTGTTCTCTGTATGTGATGAGTGTGCTGTGTTATCTCCATTTCTGCTTGGGCTTTCTCCGGCTTCCTCACAACTCCACAACATTGTGGCTGGAACCCTGCCAGGACTGGCTGTTATCATTTCGGCTAAGTCCCAACCTTGTTGAGCCCAGCTGCCGTGTCTGTTAGCATTGTGGCTGTACAGGCCTCAGCATACCTCCTGCAGAGATGATGTTCACTGTGATTGGTTGAGAGTGTTTGGGACATGTAGAGCTTAGATTAGACAAAAAAAAATCAGGGTCGGGCATCGTGTCCCGTCGGGTTTGGGTAGAGAATTTAAACTCTAGGCCACAGGCAAATGAAGCCGCAAAAATGATTGCAGCTTGCAATTCCGTAAAGGTGCATTTGACTTTGCAACACTCGCAAATAAAAATTTGCAGGAAGTATGCAGAGGCCTTAAAGTAGCCTTTAAGTCAGAAGCTCATATTTGCGAGTATAACGTGATTTCTATTTAAGTGGCTTTGGTCAGAAACAACACGAACACCCTTGAAAAATGTTTTTTCTCCCCTGTGCATCCGTCTCACAGTCCTTCATCCCCCAATCACTCTGATCTGGTGCGGGTAATTAAGTCATTATCTGGTCGTGCCCTTACTAGAAGATGTCAGTGCATGGGGCAGAGCTTATTTTAGTAGACTATTGTGGTTTGATTGGTTGTTTAGGATGTTGGGTTTTGTGTTGAAAGAATTATCATTTATTTAATTTACAGTACTATAAGCCAATATAAATATTATTTATGGTATAAAACAAACAAATGGATTAATAGATAATAAATAAATAATAAAGTTGTTAAGAGTCTTGAAGGCTCAGATATTGTTTCTGTTAGTCTGTTAGCATCGTGGCTATTGCTCACAGGTCACAGTGTGTCCATGGATGCAGCCCCATTTTTCTCTGTGTATGTGTGTGTGTGTGTGTGTGTGTGTGTGTGTGTGTGTGTGTGTGTTCAGGAGTGGGGGGTTTTCCTGTGGTGAACTCTGTGTGTGGACATTACTTCCGCCTGTTCTCGTGGACAAGTGACACTGACAGTCAAAACTAGATCAAAGAGCAAGCAAGTCATTCAGCTGTGTGTGTGTGTGTGTGTGTGTGTGTGTGCTCGTGTTTTTGTTTAATGTAGTGTGCTGTCTAGGAATAAGGGCCTATAGACAATAAGAGACACATAGCCACATGTATCCTAAATGTATTATTCTATAGTTTAGTCCATCTATATCTTTACAAAGTTCATTTTATTAAGTAAATCTGAGTATGGTTCAAGTATACGTTCCTAAGTCTGCTGTATGTAGTAAGCACAGTCATATCAGTGTTCTAATAAATATACCTGTTAGAGAACAGTTGCAATACAGGTGCATCTCAGAACTTTAGATGTAATTTCAGTAATTTTGTTTCGAAAGTGAAACTCATAATAAATATAGGTTCAGTACATACAGTGATCGATTTCAAGTATTTATTTATTTTAATATTAAGATTTGATTACATCAGCAGAGGGAAGCATGAAGTGCAGTGAAATGTCCTGTAGATGCTGCGCTGACAGTGGATATACCATCACTGATTTTGGAAACTTCACACTAGACCTCAGTTTCACCCAAAGAGCAATTATTATTTTAAGATAAAATAAAATAAAATATGAAATTAGAATTAAATAGATAACAAGATAAATTGGTAGCTGGGATTGATTGCAAAAAGTCTGGAGAAAAAAAAACAGGATTTTTGCAAACTTGGTCAGACTTGGATCAGATTTGAATGGATATGTTTAAGTGTGGTTTCTCTGGCCAAATGCAATCAGATTTTAAAGTGTCTATGGTGTCACCTGACACATTACAAACAATGACAATATCAAATTAAAAGGTTTCAGCCTAGTCATAGACTTTATTAAATTCTTTCAATAAAAAAAAATCTTAATTGAAACACTGGAACTGTGATTCAGAACTGTGCGTACAAAGTGAAATAAGTGTAGATCAAACAGTGTGGCTACATATTTACCATATTTACATTAACACACAGACAGATTCGTGACATCTGGACACACAAATCTAGGGTGGGTTTCCCGAAAGCTTCGTAACGCGTACTTAAGATTGATCATTAATTAAAGAGTGTTTCCCAAACCCGTGCATAACTAAAGTACTACATAAACTCACTCTGAGATTAACTAGTAACCTGACCCAGTCGTTATTCTTAACGTTCTACTTAAAGGGGATTCTGCTTGCAGTTCAGCACCTTAAAGACCAGGGACCACCAATTTTGAGGGAGAAAAAATATATGATATTATATTATATATATTATATCATATATATTATATTATATTATATTATATTATATTATATCAAATTATATTATAATGCCAATTTTGTATGTAGCTTGTATTAAAATCCAGATCAGCGATTGTAGAGTTCTTGACATTAATGCTGCAATTGATACAATTAATAAATTCCTGCAGATGATGCTCACAGTCTAAGCAATCTGCTGTCTCCAAGTCTGTGCATTCTGTAACCAGGCTGTTACCGTCTCATACACGCATATATATAATATATATATAATTCCCAGGCCGGGAATTACAGCACCATGCTATTGGGAAAATCCCTGGTACTGCAGATCCAGTGCACAGGACACTTGCGGTGTCTTTAATCACACCTACACGTATTGTTAAGGATACTCTGCGGTGAGTGGGCGGGTAATATTTAATAATATTTAATAAACCAAAATTGTTGCCGTTCATCTGGGCAAACTCTGGGGCATGTCAGCTCACAAATACATAAGTACCAGTCAAAAGTTTGGACACATTGGTCTCATTCAATGTTTTTCTTTTATGTCATTTATTTTCTACATTGTAGATTAATATTATGACCATAAAAATGCATATAGATATAATGATGCATATAGAATTATCTAGTAAACAAAAAGGTGCATGGCCTTCACAATCCCCTGACCTAAACCCAACTGAGATGGTGATTTGGGATGAGCTGGAGCTATCTATCTATCTATATATTTATATATAGAGAGAGAGCAGTTCAATGTTTTAAAAAAGATTATGGCATTAATATAGTCATTTTTGTTCATTTATTTAGTCATATGTATCTTTAGGAGTATGTCATTAATTCCTAAGTACATCCTTTGTTATTATAATTTCTGAATATGTATAATGATACTGAATACAACACATTTATACATTTTTAGGTGTAATCATGAATAAATACTGCATATTTGGCAGTGTTAAATCGATATTTGTGGATCGATTGAGCGTGATGTTTCGAGGGATGTGTCAAAAAAAGATGTTCTTTAAACTTGTTGGTTAATTTTTTTTTTCGCTTTGAGAAGCTCTTTGGGAAACACTGGCAGAACTGGCTCGTTCTTTACTCACGTCATTCGTTAGTTTGTTCGTTATTTGCAAAGATTGATCGTTTTCGGGAAACCCGTTTCGGGAAACAGCGCAGACGATCATCTCAGCAGAACACATCTCTGAACACAGCCTTATATCTGCAGCTCGGGGAGGAAACTGTGACATTAAAGGGTCTGCAGGTGGAGTTTAGGGTCATCATTTAGGGATCGTTCATTCCCCTAAATGAAGTAGTAACATGACTGGAACATGTTGGGTGTGGCATCATTTGATTGTAGTTAAACCACCTCCTGCACTGAGAGTACGGCATCTTACTCCCTTTCTCTGATAATATTCAGGATTTTCTACTTCTCTGACAGAAGTGAAGAGTAGATTTCATATGATCCTACAAAACAGTCACTTATAGTTTCCACATGTCATCATAAAAACACATTTACCCCACATGTGAAAACATGCTCACATGTGATAATACATATTATTCTTTAAAGGGCATCAGAAAAAACGCATTAAAGTGAAGACATGTGTGCAGAGCATAAAGACTGTTTGATCATTATTAGAGCTCCTCTCCTACAAAGGTCTGACATTAAACAGAGTCTCTCTCTGTCTCTCTCTCTCTCTGTCTCTCTCTCTCTGTGAAAGTGGCGGTTTAGAGGTGATCTCATGGGGGTGGAATGATTATCCGCAGCTCTATTGAGGCTGATAAATGGTTGGATTAGAGGGCAGAGGGAGTGTGTTTGTGGGTGGGTGGTAGATCTGTGTGTGTGTGTGTGTGAGAGAGAGAGAGAGAGAGAGAGAGAGAGAGAGAGAGAGAGAGAGAGGAAGAGGAGGGTCAAGCTGAATGAAGAAAAGAGTTTTAGGGGGAAAAACTCTCTTGTACCACGTTGCCCCCAAACCCTCACACACCCTGCTGAGAGTCCACACACACACACACACACACACACACACACACACACACACACACACACACACACACACACACACACTGTGTTAGTGTGGGAGGGGGTTATGGTGTATGCTGCATGGTCATTTAGCAGGGCTGACAGTGTGGTGGGCAGTAGCTGCTTCAGTTCAGAGGAAACTGATCCCGGATCAGATCTTCTCCTCTCAGCCGTGCTAATGTCACCGAGTTCATTACAGACTGTAAGCTGAGAGCTCAATGCTACTTTCAGACTTCCGCTGTGTGTGCCATCAGGGAGTTAATCAAGTGTTGATGTGTGTGTGTGTGTGTGTGTGACAGATATAAAGTAGTAGAGTAGGCATAGAGTTAAGTAGTACCAACACTTGGATGATCAGCCTTTGAAGAAAAAAAAGATTCAGAGAATAGATCAATCACTGAACCGTAATCTGAAAAAAATATTGGTAAAACAAACAAAAAAAAAAACAATATAATAAGTTCAATAAGTTCTATGTTAAATAAAACATATAGAGGTTATTCTCAAAATTGGGTGCTGTTAAAGTCCCCCACTCTTTCTTAAAAGATTTTTTATTAATTAAAACTTTAATAAAAAGTTTTATAGAACTAAGGGTCTTTATAAGGGTATCGTCATTACATTACATTACATAACAGAACATTAGTAATCTAAAATATGCTAAATATCATCTGATGCTACTGTCTTATGAAATATGCAATTATGGCTACTATCAGCTAAATAATGTCAACCCTTATTTGATGTTTTCTATTAATTATTTGATAATAAGAGGAAATATGGAACAGGAACAAGGGATCAAAACAACGGGACATCTCATTATTCGTGTTCTACAATAATTCACTTAAGTATCTTTTTAAACCATACAGGGGTCGAATCGTCCAGGACGGGGTTTAACTCAAAACAGCTTTTACTGAGAAAATATAACTAATAATGACTGGAAATTTAATGTCTGAGATGAAAACATGGATTTTCTCAATGGCTGAACTAATCAACTATTAGATGAAATGGGTTTGAGGGGCACATTTAATATTTTCTTGAACTATGAATGAAAAGCCCACCATATTCCCTAAAATAATTATAATAATAACCCAGCTAACATTTTTTGGTCAAAAGAACATTTTCTGAACGTTAGTTAATGTTTTTAAAGTGTTCTGTGCTGCACAAACTATTTACACACATGTAGTGTGTGTAATGAAGATTGACAGGTTGAGGGATGAGCATGATTTGTGTTGGGACAGTAAAGCATTTACTATTTTATAATGATGCTGTATGTTGTGTTTCATGTGTTAGTGTGTCCCATTCCTCTGGGTCACCAGCACTTTCTCCAGACATTCTCTGTTGACCTCTGACCTCTATATGGCCAGCCCGTACCCTCTTATTCAGCAGCCGTGCCTCTGTAATGCATGCAGCACAGGGTTTTCCATTGTCTTGTCGAAAAATGGATGAATATCCCTGGAAAGATTAAAGTGTTAAAGGCAGCACAAAAAGTAAAGTTACTGAACATTTAAAACTATAAAACTCTAAGCACCTTTTTTTACATTTAAATCAGTCTGACAAAATCAGTTCCCCAGTCATTTTGGAGCACTTCTTTTGATGTTCTTGCTACAAACGTATAAAATAACTGCCAGTTTCAAATTATCTCCATCATTATTATGATTTTTGCGTGTGTGACAGTGACAATATAGTAATACTAATGTCCCTATAAAACCTGGTGTACCTCATTTTCCTCTGTGCTGGTGTAAGAAAGAGAGAGGGGCGAGCGAGAGAATGAGAGAGAGAGAGAACATATGGAATGCTTTACGAGGCGGCTCTCCTGGTGGAGGTGTACACTCAGGAATGTTCTTATAAAGGGAATAACAGAGCTTTAACATTAGAGGGGGTCTCTCTCTACTCTCGTTCTCACACACACACACACACACACACACACACACAGAGTGGAAAGTCACAGGGTATGGAAAGAAGCAATTATGTTCAGGTTATTGAGTGCATGAGTCTGCTGTGGTTGTAAAAAATTGCACTTTAAAGGAAAAGTCCAGATCTCATCTCTGCCACTCCAGTCAGTTTACATGCACTTCATACTCTGACTGCAGAAAAACAGGTTTAGGTGAACTTTAGTCATCAGATAATGGAAAAAAAATCTGAATTTACATGAGTGTGGCAATAATCAGATTATTAACCAGCCAATAAGAATAAGACAGGATAAAAGAAAACCTCACATAAAATCCAAACTTCACATCGAACCACAATATGATCATAAATCATCTAGAAGATGAAGATTATTTAAATCCTTCAGTTTCAGCGTCGCTCCAAAAGTGTTTGGATGACATCTTTTTGTTACACACTGCTCGCTTATTTTTACCACCCATTCAGATACCACACCAACCCATACAGACACCACACCAACCCATACAGACACCACACCAACCCATACAGACACCACACCAACCCATACAGACACCACACCAACCCATACAGACACCACACAGACACCACACCAACCCATACAGACACCACACCAACCCATACAGACACCACACCAACCCATACAGACACCACACAGACACCACACCAACCCATACAGACACCACACAGACACCACACCAACCCATACAGACACCACAACAACCCTTACAGATACCACAACAACCCTTACAGATACCACAACAACCCTTACAGATACCACAACAACCCATACAGATACCACAACAACCCATACAGATACCACAACAACCCTTACAGATACCACAACAACCCTTACAGATACTACAACAACCCATACAGATACCACAACAACCCTTACAGATACCACACAACCCATACAGACACCACACCAACCCATACAGACACCACACAGACACCACACCAACCCATACAGACACCACACAGACACCACACCAACCCATACAGACACCACAACAACCCTTACAGATACCACAACAACCCTTACAGATACCACAACAACCCTTACAGATACCACAACAACCCATACAGATACCACAACAACCCATACAGATACCACAACAACCCTTACAGATACCACAACAACCCTTACAGATACTACAACAACCCATACAGATACCACAACAACCCTTACAGATACCACACAACCCATACAGATACTGTCACAAATAAGGATGGAGGGATGGACGTAAGTGCACAATATTGTTTATTTAAACAAACTAGATTATAAAAACAGAAAACAAAACACGGGTAACGCAATGACTCCAAAAAAAAACAAGATAAGGATATAAATCTAACTAAGACAAAGACTAGAAAAACTGAGGAAACATGAAACTCTAAACATAAAATAACCTGAGAACAAAAAGATTACAACCTGAACAAACTTGGACCACTTACATACAGAGGACAAGGATACAAAAGACTCAACACTGAACGCTCAAACAGAGGGGCTTAAATACATGAGGAGAGTGAGGAACACCTGGGCTTGGATAACGAGGGGGCAGGGTTACAAACAAGACACAGGTGAGAACACTAATAGTTAGGGCGGGACTAGGGCGGGGCTAGGGCGGAAACAGGTACAAAAACACAACACAAGCACATGGCAGGGAACACATGACAGGTAAACAGAGGGGCAGGAGCACAAGAGACCAAATGAGGGAGACAGACATGGGCTAAACTGTGACATTACCCCCCCTCAACGGCGCCACTACCAGAGGCGCCGAGAGAGAGGGAACAGAAAAACAAGACAAGGCTAGACAAGACCAGAGAAAGAACACAGGGGCAGGAACTGAGACAGGAGACTAGACAGGAGAAACATACTGGGACTGGAATGGAGACTGGGGAGGTGGAAAAAACAGAGACTGGACAGGGGACGAGAACTGAGACTGGACAGAGGGCTGTACATTGGGCAGGGATGCAGAAAGGGCAGGGGACATGAACAAAGACTGGACAGGGGACGGAGACTGGACAGGGGACGGAGACTGGACGAAAGACTGGACAGGGGACGGAGACTGGACGAAAGACTGGACAGGGGACGGAGACTGGACGAAAGACTGGACAGGGGACGGAGACTTGACGAAAGACTGGACAGGGGACTGAGACTGGACAGGGGGCTGGATGTTAGATTGGGACAGAGACTGGACTGTGGAGGAGAACCTAGACTGGGCAAGGGGCTTAGACTGGACAGAGGACTTGGGCTGGACAAACTGGGTCTGGACAAGACAGGGCGATGGAACCGGGACAAATACACTTACTGGGACTGACACAAATACGGTGACAGGGATGGGAACAGAAAAAACACCGGGGACAGGAATGGGAACAAACACAGACACTGGGACCAGGACAGGGAGAGACATGGGAACAAACAAAACTTGGGGATGCCCAGGACTGGCTAAAGTCTGTGGGGTAGTTAGAGGGGCCAGCCTGGGCACAGTTCTTGGGCAGAGGTCCGGGGGCCTTGGGGCGGGCCTAGGAGCCCGTGACCTGGGAGCAGGCCTGGGGATAGGCCTGGGGGCATACAAAGTTCTGGGAGTGGGCACAGGGTCAGAGGCGGCCGGAGCCGCGGGCACAGGGTCAGAGGCGGCCGGAGCCGCGGGCACAGGGTCAGAGGCGGCCGGAGCCGCGGGCACAGGGTCAGAGGCGGCCGGAGCCGCGGGCACAGGGTCAGAGGCGGCCGGAGCCGCGGGCACAGGGTCAGAGGCGGCCGGAGCCGCGGGCACAGGGTCAGAGGCGGCCGGAGCCGCGGGCACAGGGTCAGAGGCGGCCGGAGCCGCGGGCACAGGGTCAGAGGCGGCCGGAGCCGCGGGCACAGGGTCAGAGGCGGCCGGAGCCGCGGGCACAGGGTCAGAGGCGGCCGGAGCCGCGGGCACAGGGTCTGGAGCAGTGGGTACCACGTGGGCGGCAGGCACTGCTGGTGCTGGAGCTGGGGCAGCAGGTGCTGGAGCTGGAGCTGAGGCAGCAGGTGCTGGAGCTGAGGCAGCAGGTGCTGGAGCTGAGGCTGAGGCAGCAGGTGCTGGAGCTGAGGCTGAGGCAGCAGGTGCTGGAGCTGAGGCAGCAGGTGCTGGAGCTGAGGCTGAGGCAGCAGGTGCTGGAGCTGAGGCTGAGGCAGCAGGTGCTGGAGCTGAGGCTGAGGCAGCAGGTGCTGGAGCTGAGGCTGAGGCAGCAGGTGCTGGAGCTGAGGCTGAGGCAGCAGGTGCTGGAGCTGAGGCTGAGGCAGCAGGTGCTGGAGCTGAGGCTGAGGCTGAGGCAGCAGGTGCTGGAGCTGAGGCAGCAGGTGCTGGAGCTGAGGCTGAGGCAGCAGGTGCTGGAGCTGGAGCTGAGGCTGGAGCTGGAGCTGAGGCTGGAGCAGCAGAAGCTGCTGGAGCTTGAGCTGGAGCTGAGGCTGGAGCAGCGGAAGCTGCTGGTGCTTGAGCTGAAGCTGAGGCTGGAGCAGCGGAAGCTGCTGGTGCTTGAGCTGGAGCTGAGGCTGGAGCAGCGGAAGCTGCTGGTGCTTGAGCTGGAGCTGAGGCTGGAGCAGTGGAAGCTGCTGGTTCTTGAGCTGGAGCTGGGGCTGGAGCAGTGGTAGCTGCTGGTGCTTGAGCTGGAGCTGGGGCTGGAGCAGCGGAAGCTGCTGGTGCTTGAGCTGGAGCTGAGGCTGGAGCAGTGGAAGCTGCTGGTGCTTGAGCTGGAGCTGAGGCTGGAGCAGTGGGTGCTGCTGGTGCTTGAGCTGGAGCTGAGGCTGGAGCAGTGGGTGCTGCTGGTGCTTGAGCTGGAGCTGAGGCTGAGGCAGCAGGTGCTGGAGCTGAGGCTGGAGCAGCGGAAGCTGCTGGTGCTTGAGCTGGAGCTGAGGCTGGAGCAGCGGAAGCTGCTGGTGCTTGAGCTGGAGCTGAGGCTGGAGCAGTGGAAGCTGCTGGTTCTTGAGCTGGAGCTGAGGTTGGAGCAGCGGAAGCTGCTGGTTCTTGAGCTGGAGCTGAGGTTGGAGCAGCGGAAGCTGCTGGTGCTTGAGCTGGAGCTGAGGTTGGAGCAGCGGAAGCTGCTGGTGCTTGAGCTGGAGCTGAGGCTGGAGCAGCGGAAGCTGCTGGTGCTTGAGCTATGTCACAAATAAGGATGGAGGGATGGACGTAAGTGCACAATATTGTTTATTTAAACAAACTAGATTATAAAAACAGAAAACAAAACACGGGTAACGCAATGACTCCAAAAAAAAACAAGATAAGGATATAAATCTAACTAAGACAAAGACTAGAAAAACTGAGGAAACATGAAACTCTAAACATAAAATAACCTGAGAACAAAAAGATTACAACCTGAACAAACTTGGACCACTTACATACAGAGGACAAGGATACAAAAGACTCAACACTGAACGCTCAAACAGAGGGGCTTAAATACATGAGGAGAGTGAGGAACACCTGGGCTTGGATAACGAGGGGGCAGGGTTACAAACAAGACACAGGTGAGAACACTAATAGTTAGGGCGGGACTAGGGCGGGGCTAGGGCGGAAACAGGTACAAAAACACAACACAAGCACATGGCAGGGAACACATGACAGGTAAACAGAGGGGCAGGAGCACAAGAGACCAAATGAGGGAGACAGACATGGGCTAAACTGTGACAGATACCACACACCCTTACAGATACCACAACAACCCATACATATACCACAACAACCCTTACAGATACTACAACAACCCATACAGATACCACAACAACCCATACAGATACCACACAACCCATACAGATACCACAACAACCCATACAGATACCATAACAACCCTTACAGATACCACACAACCCATACAGATACCACAACCCTTACAGATACCACAACAACCCTTACAGATACCACACAACCCATACAGATACCACACAACCCATACAGATACCACAACAACCCATACAGATACCACACAACCCATACAGATACCACACAACCCATACAGATACCACACAACCCATACAGATACCACAACAACCCATACAGATAACACAACAACCCATACAGATACCACAACAACCTTTACAGATACCACACAACCCATACAGATACCACACAACCCATACAGATACCACAACAACCCATACAGATACCACAACAACCCATACAGATACCACAACAACCCATACAGATACCACAACAACCTTTACAGATACCACACAACCCATACAGATACCACACAACCCATACAGATACCACAACAACCCTTACAGATACCACACAACCCTTACAGATACCACAACAACCCATACAGATACCACACAACCCATACAGGTACCACACAACCCATACAGATACCACACAACCCATACAGATACCACACAACCCATACAGATACCACAACAACCCTTACAGATACCACAACAACCCTTACAGATACCACAACAACCCTTACAGATACCACACAACCCATACAGATACCACGCAACCCATACAGATACCACACAACCCATACAGATACCACAACAACCCATACAGATACCACAACAACCCTTACAGATACCACAACAACCATTACAGATACCACACAACCCATACAGATACCACAACAACCCTTACAGATACCACAACAACCCTTACAGATACCACAACAACCCTTACAGATACCACAACAACCCATACAGATACCACAACAACCCTTACAGATACCACAACAACCCTTACAGATACCACAACAACCCTTACAGATACCACACAACCCATACAGATACCACACAACCCATACAGATACCACAACAACCCATACAGATAACACAACAACCCATACAGATACCACAACAACCTTTACAGATACCACACAACCCATACAGATACCACACAACCCATACAGATACCACAACAACCCATACAGATACCACAACAACCCATACAGATACCACAACAACCCATACAGATACCACAACAACCTTTACAGATACCACACAACCCATACAGATACCACACAACCCATACAGATACCACAACAACCCTTACAGATACCACACAACCCATACAGGTACCACACAACCCATACAGATACCACACAACCCATACAGATACCACACAACCCATACAGATACCACAACAACCCATACAGATACCACAACAACCCTTACAGATACCACAACAACCCTTACAGATACCACAACAACCCATACAGATACCACACAACCCATACAGGTACCACACAACCCATACAGATACCACACAACCCATACAGATACCACACAACCCATACAGATACCACAACAACCCATACAGATACCACAGCAACCCTTACAGATACCACAACAACCCTTACAGATACCACACAACCCATACAGATACCACACAACCCATACAGATACCACAACAACCCATACAGATAACACAACAACCCATACAGATACCACAACAACCTTTACAGATACCACACAACCCACACAGATACCACACAACCCATACAGATACCACAACAACCCATACAGATACCACAACAACCCATACAGATACCACAACAACCCATACAGATACCACAACAACCTTTACAGATACCACACAACCCATACAGATACCACACAACCCATACAGATACCACAACAACCCTTACAGATACCACACAACCCTTACAGATACCACAACAACCCATACAGATACCACACAACCCATACAGGTACCACACAACCCATACAGATACCACACAACCCATACAGATACCACAACAACCCTTACAGATACCACAACAACCCTTACAGATACCACAACAACCCTTACAGATACCACACAACCCATACAGATACCACGCAACCCATACAGATACCACACAACCCATACAGATACCACAACAACCCATACAGATACCACAACAACCCTTACAGATACCACAACAACCATTACAGATACCACACAACCCATACAGATACCACAACAACCCTTACAGATACCACAACAACCCTTACAGATACCACAACAACCCTTACAGATACCACAACAACCCATACAGATACCACAACAACCCTTACAGATACCACAACAACCCTTACAGATACCACAACAACCCTTACAGATACCACAACAACCCTTACAGATACCACACAACCCATACAGATACCACAACAACCCATACAGATACCACACAACCCATACAGATACCACAACAACCCTTACAGATACTACAACAACCCATACAGATACCACAACAACCCTTACAGATACCACACAACCCATACAGATACCACACACCCATACAGATACCACAACAACCCATACATATACCACAACAACCCTTACAGATACTACAACAACCCATACAGATACCACAACAACCCTTACAGATACCACAACAACCCTTACAGATACCACACAACCCATACAGATACCACAACAACCCATACAGATACCACACAACCCATACAGATACCACAACAACCCATACAGATACCACACAACCCATACAGATACCACAACAACCCTTACAGATACCACACAACCCATACAGATACCACAACAACCCATACAAGATACCACACAACCCATACAGATACCACAACAACCCTTACAGATACCACAACAACCCATACAGATACCACAACAACCCTTACAGATACCACAACAACCCTTACAGATACCACACAACCCATACAGATACCACAACAACCCTTACAGATACCACAACAACCCTTACAGATACCACACAACCCATACAGATACCACAACAACCCATACAGATACCACACAACCCATACAGATACCACAACAACCCTTACAGATACTACAACAACCCATACAGATACCACAACAACCCTTACAGATACCACACAACCCATACAGATACCACAACAACCCATACAGATACCACACAACCCATACAGATACCACAACAACCCTTACAGATACCACAACAACCCATACAGATACCACAACAACTCATACAGATACCACAACAACCCATACAGATACCACACAACCCATACAGATACCACACAACCCATACAGATACCACACAACCCATACAGACACCACACAACCCATACAGATACCACACAACCCATACAGATACCACACAACCCATACTGCCCTGTTCAGAAGTGATGAGGCTGTAATTAGTTCTGAGAGCAGAGAACAGAACTCTGAACTGACAGCTGCTTCTGTATACTGTCAGTATAACCTTTTAAAGAGTTAAAGGAATGTGTTAATTTGTTTGTTAAATTGAATTACTCTGTGTGCCACATTAGCACAGCTACATGCTACCTCACTTAATGCTAGAGGTCTGTAACTGATCTAGCACTGGGTTCTCTGTTTGTGAGGTTTATTGTTCATTCCTTAATTCCTCTGTGATGGGGAGCTGAAATTAGCTTTCATTTTATTTTATTTTTTCATTCCGCCTTAAATGCTGGAGCTCCTGCCATCTGTTGCACCATTTAAGGTGGAATGGGAAAGTTAGCAAGCTACTAGCAATATTTTTTATGCTTGTTGTGAAAAAAATGACCATAAAACATTGAAACTACACATTAAACTATAGTATTAACAAGGAAAATACTCACATTTATGGGTTTCTTTAGTCGCTTGTTCTGCCATCTTACCAGTGATTCTCATAACCCTCGGTTTGAAGTGTGTATCTGAAAAATCTCTGTATCAAGGGCTAATAAGCCCTATCCCTTACCCATACCCCTCCAGCCCAACAAGAATCAAGACACCTCTACCCCTTGGCATTGGGCTTTAATTTCTGCACCATCTCCCCCTTTCTGAAGTTATGCGATGCCCTAAAGTTAACTAGTTTACCAGCAGCTAGGTTACTGAACTTTAGTGCTCCTGATGACGTATCGGGTGCGTGAAGGGTTGAAGGGTTGTATTTATTATTTATTTTGTCAATTATTTTTCCTATTGTCCCTAAATTGCTGTACTGCACTGAAGCTGGGGAAGCTCAGCATGTTTTCCCTTTTTCTTGATCAAATATAATGATTCAAAAGTTAAGCTCAGTAAAATACAAGTTAACATTCAGATTTTCAGGTATAAAGGAGATGTTGAGGTTTTGAAGTGAAACTGTAGCCGGGCCATTCCACTGAATAAGTGCCATTTGCTTGTTGTAACTCTTCCAAATTAAACTTTTTTTTTATCTAGTAGCATGAGGACATAGAACACATTCTAGTGATTTCCCCAAAATATTTATTTTAAAAATAAACAAATAAGATCTAATTAATTTAGAATTCTTTTAGGTAACAGGAATAAGTGTTGAGATCGACCTTTTCAGTCATAATTGCAATAAAATATACAGAAAAACAAATGAGGGAACTTAATTTTGGTCTTCCCATGATCTTTAGAAGAACCAGCTGATAACACTTCCTGTTGTAGATGGGACTTGTAGAATGTTTCAGATGGGGTAATGTGTTATGGTAACAGGACTGAGTGAAACCCAGGGACACAACTAAAAGGTGTATTTTAACTGACATATTATGGATTTTATATTGCCCATCATCTATTCTTCTCTGATGTGATTTGGGGGTTAGTTGAATATGGAGTGACTGGTTTAGGGTCAGAGGGTATGAAATATTTTGTATGATAAAAAACAGGTTAAGATGCTCTGCTCTATATTAATAATTCATTCAAGTAAAAAGGGTGATTGGAGCAGAATACACTTTGGCATTCTATGAGGCCCACACGTGCCAGTCTCTGCAGTGATGCTGGTAGACAGGTTTATGTTTCACTGCACCGCCCTCATGTGGAGCCACAGAATATTGCATCAGTCTCCCAGTACTAATGCACGTGCACATATATTACTGTTACAAATAATATCAAACGAATTTGTCTGCAGACGTGTATAAAATTAATATATATAATTAGTTAATATGTTCAAATTACTCAAAAAAAAGAAGTCACTGATCTGTTTACATTGACAATTCTAACCAGACACTGACTTAGAACCAATTCGAACTCCCATAATTTACCTGCACTCACTATCAGACCTCACTCCAACTGCCATTTTGCTAGCATTGACCCACACCCTTGACTGGGCAGAGAAGAAAAAGAGGGGGAGCGAACTCAGAGTATTGGGGGGGGGGAGTTCGGGGCAGCTTCGCTGTAAAGTGTGAAACCGAAGCCCTCCTCTCACGAAGAGAAACATGAGAAAAAAATAATAAAATTAAAGAAGGAGGAAGATGGGGAGGAGGTGGGTGCGAGGTTGTTCAACGAGCAGGTAGAGAGGAAGTGACGATTTAAATAGGGAAGGAAGTGGGAGGAGTGAGGGCGTGGATCAACTCCCAAAACTTAGGCTGCGCCCAGAAACTTTTGCTACTCCTCCTCTCCTACTCCTCCTTTCCTACTCCTCCTTTCCTACTGCTCCTAGGAGGAGTGGAGGGAAGGAGCTGTAATTGGGGAAATGGGACAGCTGATCCCTTTTGGATAGGATGTTGACTACCAATGAACTGAGCCAATCACAACCCTCATTTTCAGCACATGCTGGATATTGCGCAGCCAATCACAGCTTCAGGACAGAGCTCTGCATACAAAAATAAAAACGAGAGATCAATAAAAACAATTCCAAATTTTAGAGATCATAACTTTAACAAGCATATTAAGCTTTAAAGTACAGCCTGATTTGCTATTGATGAAGGTTGCATATGTTAATATTAAATTATTTTAATAGTGAAATATGATTTTATTGAATGTAATAAAACAAAAAACAAATATTAATAAATAATAAATATAATAATAAATATTATATTTTGCATACATGTTGAAGTGATGTGTACATGTACAACAACATGTTACATATAGGGTCATTAATATAGTTTTACTGAGTATACAGCTTATCTAAACTAAACATTATATTACTGTTTTACTGGCTGTATAATTAGATAAGGAACCTAGTTAATTAATACGCTTATGACGTATATTTGGGCGTTGCCTGCTCCATTTTCGCATGCTCTGTGGGTGTGGATGCAGTGATGTCATTCAAAAAGTCTTCAGGAGTAGGATGCTCTCATGCACCCTCCGATGGAAGCCTATTTGAGGCAGTTTTTAAGCGACTTCTTTCGTCTCCTACGGTATTCGAACAGGCGGCAAGATGGCGTCACGAAATCAGTTTCCGGGTCACGGAGGAGGATTGGTAGAAAAAGGAGACACTTTTGAGGTTTCTGGACGCAGCCTTAGTTATGGATACATAACTCCTATAATTCACCTGCACCCACTATCAGACCTCACTACAACTCCCATAATTCACCTGCACCCACTATCAAACCTCACTACAACTCCCATGATTCACCTGCACCCACTATCAGACATCACTACAACTCCCATAATTCACCTGCACCCACTATCAAACCTCACTACAACTCCCATAATTCACCTGCACCATCAGACCTCACTACAACTCCCATAATTCACCTGCACCCACTATCAGATCTCACTACAAAACTGAAATCTCAGCCAGTTAAATCTTCTTAAATCTAGTTTCTCATTTTTGCACTTAACGCTTGAATATTTAACCCATTTTTCTTTTAGCATTTTTTTTCTGGCAAAGAAAAAAGTCTCCACCTGGATTTAATAAGTAACTTAGTAACTGCAGTGGGGTTGCTGCAGCTGGTCTGCAGGTTTAGGTTCAGCAACAGTATGTGCTGAAAGAATGAGGTCAGCTGACTACCTGAATATACTGAATATAGACCAGGTTATTCCATCAATGGATTATTTCTTTCCTGATGGCACGGCCATATTCCAAGATGACAATGTCAGGATTCATGGTGCTGGAATAGTGAAAGAGTGATTCAGGGAGCATGAGATCATCATTTTCACACATGGATTGTTCACCAGATCTTAACCTCATTGAGAATCTTTGGGATGTGCTGAAGAAGACTTTGTACGGCGTCCGACTCTACCATCATCAATGCTGCTGCAAGATCTTGGTGAAAAATTAATGCAACACTTGATTAAAATAAATTCACAATCAAAGCTAAAGGCAGTTCAACAAAATATTAGTGTGTGAACTTTTTTATTTTGGCAGTGGATGTAGTTTGTTTTAAGCATCATTCCTTGAGAAAAACAAAAACACTTAAATTAAATAATTAAAACAAGTGTAAGAAATAAGTGAATGACTTTTAATTCTTTAATCATCTCAAAATGAGAAATTGTGGTGCAATTTTATTAAAAGAACATGACAAGGACAAGACTGTACAAAAAACATATTCATTTATTTCATTTATAATTTAATTGAAAAGAGAAACAATGGTACAATAACCATACTCTTTTTTTCACTCTTCTTTTGACATTTGCCAAAAAATAAAGACTGCAACACACTCAGTGCAAGAAAAGACACAACCTGTGACATCACCGTGCGTATGTCATAGCCCCCGCAGTGCAACGAATGCTTCCACAGAATAGAATATTTACACACACACACTCACACACGCACTCTGTCTCTCTCACACACACACAAAGACACACACTTGTATGCACACATGCCAGAGAACACACACCAGTATGTCAGGGCTGAGAGTGACAGTAAGAGAGCTAGATGATTTCTTTAGGTTGACCTGCAGCAGCACACTCTTGTGGGGATCAGATGGGTGGTAGGTGGGCTAGGCAGGCTGCAGGTGGGCTCTGTAACGGTCTGTATTGTATGTGTTCATTCTGCCACTGAGTTGTGCTTTCCAAATGGTTCCAATTATCAGAGCCTTCTATAATCTACGTGTGCAGTGTATAACCCACAGGAGGCCCATGTTTACCCCTCCTAGTCCCATTTCTGACATCCAAACAGTATCTCCCAAAAGTGAGTACACCTCTACCATTTCTGCAAATACAGCATTTTATTAAAAAAAAACTAAACATGAATTTCTAAATATCTGGCAACACAAGTGAGTATACGTCACAGTGAACATGTCCAAATCGTGCCCAATTGTGTCATTGTCCTTGCTGGTGTCATGTGACTCATTAGAGTCTCAGGTGTGGATGGGGAGCAGGGCTGTTAAACTTGTTGCTTTGGGTTGAATTCTCTGATACTGGCAATTGGATACTCAACATGACACCTCATGGCAAAGAACTCTCTGAGGGTGTGAGAAATAGGATTGTTGCTCTTTACAAAGATGTCCTAGGCTATAAGAAAACAGCTAACGCCCTGAAACTGAAATACAGCACGATGGTCAAGATTATTTCAGGACAGGTTCCAACTGGATAAAATATAAGCAGAAATGTAAGGGGTGTACTAATTTTTGTAACAATGGACAAAATATTCAGTTTTTTTTTCAGAAGAGCTACCTATACAGATATAACATGGGCATGTTATCTGTGAGTCTTCTCAAAGCCCAGTGTTTGTATTTCCTTGTATGCTGAAACAGTGTACAATGTCCTCGAAACACTTTGTTACTCAGACACAAAGCATGTGCTTAATGTGTAAAAGGTTACCTTTTTTGTGCGTTTATATCATTTTTCCAGTGAGAAAATGTGTAACAAACTGTTTTTCACATTTTTTGTTTCAATGTTGCAGGTAGCTTTTTCAAATGATCAAATGAATGGATTTTGTTCTGATGTTTTAGTGTTTTGATGGCAGGATAAATTGACCTGTCATGCATTATTCTATAGCTACTGCTGTGAGGTTGGAGAACGTCAGTGGATATAACTGTGTGGGAGCTCGAGTTAGCAGATCGTTCTATGATGAGTCTGAAGCACACGGACACAAAGTGTCACAACATGTTGCCTTGAGAAGTCAGGCTGCATGAGAGCACAATCAGAGTTTTTAGAAAAACAGATGACTCAATGGCAAGGCATCATAATCTACAATGTAAAAATAATTTGAAACCATAATCTTGAATCAGAAAAACTTGGGACAGTATGGAAAATGCTAATAAAAAGTGTTTCTTATATTTACTTTGACTTTTACTTTAAAATATATATATTTCATTGCATTACATGCCAACTAATGAAGGGTTTCAGGTGTTTTTTTATTCCATTTTTTTAAGGCAAACACATCTAAATATGTGCAGGGTTGGTGCCGGTACAATTTTTATTTGAAATTCTCCACACATTCTCTATTGAAGATAGATTAGAACCCAAACCCTCTGCCTCAACAGTGGACGTCCCTGTAAAAGATGTAATCTTCAAAGCAGCATATGTTGCTCCAAGATCTTAATGTACCTTTCTGCATTAATTCTGCATCACATAAGTGTACTGACACACCTCTATACCAGGCAGATGCTGGCTTTTAGACTTTTTGCTTGGATAGTTTTGATGGTCCCTGTTATCTTTGGTCAGAAGCACATGCTGTCAATTACTTCCAAAGTGGATGCGGAATACTGATTCTTCTGACCACAATCCACAGTGTTTCACTGTGAGACGGTTTATTATCCCAAGTTCATCTGAGCCCATTAGAGGAGTGGGCGGAGCTTCTGTTCTGTACAGTAAAAGTATAAGTGGTATTATTGAATATAGTTATTCTCTGAAGGATTGGAGATAGGGGGGTTCAGCTTAGGCTTGTGCTCTTGCGTTTTACACACTGAAATTCCTCCCCATTCCTTGAATGATGTAATGATATTATGGGCTATAGAGGGAGAAATAAGCAAATCCCTTGCACTCATTCTTAAAGTAAAGATGAGCAGAGAATCTCCAGCTTGTAACAAATGTGTGAGAAAATAATTGAAATGTTTGAAAACAATGTTAAAAAACAGAGACGTCTTTTCATGGATACAGCTTTTGAACCAAATCATGTTTACAGTCACCTGTTTTAAATCCTCATTATTACGTTTTTAACGCATTTCCAGCCCTGTCCCATATTTTTTGGAATGTGTTACAAGACTGGATGTTCATTAATAAATTTTGTTAAACTGAGCAGATAAAACCTGCAATATCTTGGGTTCAGACTGTCTGCAATAAAATAAAAGTCAAAGTATATGTAAGAAACATTGAGTTTTCCAACGTCTTTAGATTTGGGGTTCTATTTTAACAAAATTACACCACAGAATCTATATAAAAGTTGTGGGTGAAGCATGTACTGCTCAATTACTATAGCACTCGCAAAAATGAGCCAGAGAGCGGCATCACTCTGTGTTCACTCCATGCTTTCTAAACTACAAGCTCCTCAAGTATCCATTTGACCTTCTTTAGTTAATTAACAGTTTTCTATGGCACTGAGAGCACTGAGAGACTGTACAGGCATGGGTGCTGTGCTAAATGTGGGCAGCATGTGTTTGGATCTTGAGTAAACCAGGGATTTGTTAAGTCAAGGTGGTTCAGGTTTTTTTTCCCCATGTGAGTTTTAGTCGAATGTCAAAGCTCATATTAAACTTTAAAACACAAAAACATTTTAGAAAAATACAACTTTTGAGTTTAGGACAACTGGTCAAGTTAATTTAGCCGAAATACATCCAGCATTGTTAGAGATCTAAACATCATATAAACATGTCCACAGATAGAAGTTAGACATGGAACTGTATAACACTCCTGCTTTTACTACTGTTAAAGTGCAGGGGATTTAGAACTTGAGGTTGGAGAAGCTCTTCATAGGCAGGTCAGTTCACTTGGCTGGCGGCCATCTTTGTAATGCTACTATGCAGTTATATTCACCGATTTAAGACCAGCCTCCTATCATCTGTTTAAATGAGGAGAGACCAATGTAATAAAGATCTAATTACAATTTCAACAACAGTAACCATACAAAGAAAAACAAAAAAACAAAAAGAAAAAGAAAACAACTCATTATTAGTTTGTTGTTTGTTGATTTGGCTCTAAAATACTTTAAAATAAATAATGTCTGTGCTTCTGATTTCTGAGTAGGAAATCCAGCTTGGGGGCATTCCAGTTAAAATTAACTGCCTGGAACTTGGAAAATCTGACATCCGAGTTCATTTACATTAACATTAACACAATGCTGTAGGAGATACTAGACACTGAATGCCTAATGAGATCCATACTGCCCACTAGCTCTACATAATGCTACTACATTAAATAGAAATATTCTCAGAACATCTAGAAACCTTTACAGATTGAATGTCAAATGTAAAATTCAGAAAACTTTCTAACAACCAAAAATTGTGAGTTGGGAGGTCCATTCTCCATCTAATTCAACTCAAGTTGTTCTTTTGTTAGGATACTGCAAGCTCACTGCCTGTCTGTTTTCTATGATATCTTCTGCGATCTGTTGAGTTTTTTTATCTGTAATCTGTAGCACAACACAAACCAGTTACAGCACAATTCATCTTTGACCTTTTAGCCCCCTCCCCTCCCCAAAGTCTCCACCACTTTTAGTCACAGTGAACCCAGGTCTCCAAGGCAACTTTTTGCATGGATGTCAGCTATAGTGTTTGTGTGTGTGTGTTTGTGTGTAATTTTGTGTGTGTGTGTGTGTCTGTGTGAATGTTAAAATGACAGAGAGGTGGGCTGTCGGAGTGGGCCATTACCGGGGTAATGGGGGAGGGCCCCATCTTTGGGGGTGTGGCTAGTCACACCTGAGCAATCACTGAACACACGTTTATCATGACATCACAAAGTTCTGCCCTCAACAGTGCAAAGGACTAGATAGCACAGTGTCTCCATTATAATTAGTGAACACCACACAGCATGACGCCATTCCTACGTTTACAAGCTCGTGAAGGTGCTGCCCTTATTAACGGGCAGACGTGAAAGATGCGGATTGGTCCCTCTGACGGCTGACGGTGATGCCAGCCAATCAATATTTGTTAAATTACTACAATAGTCAGTAAACAAAGGCTAAATGACACAACCACCTGATTCCACGACTGCTGATTCACTATTTGCACCTATCAGTGACAGAAAACAATCGGAACTCTGTACATCACAAAGAACAACTGACATCCACACTATATAACTCCATCTGATTCGAAATCAAATCAGCACACAACTGCTTTAATCCAGAATCTGATTCGATCTGAATCTGATAAACTCTAACTAAAATTGACTCTATCAAGGCATGCGCTTAACTCAGGCATTTTTACGATCCCTCTCTCTGCTTGCTGCTTTGTCTGATTCCTGCATGTATATATACATTAGGAAAGCAAATAAGGTCACGCTTCCAGTTTAAATCCACTGTCCAGCTGTGGCTAGACACGGAAAAATATGGCTCTTCCATAGTGATTGTAGAAAACTTCAGGTTCAGACACGGTAAACTTTGTAGGGTCTGTAGAGTACGCCCGGCTGATCTAAAACGTTTCCACTTTAATGTAACGCATGCACTGTGCAAATGTTCACAGAAAATATGACTTATTTCTTGGTCAATCTACGTAAGTGTCTTCTGTGTGCTACACTATGTAAACCTGTTGAGTTGGTAGTTGTTGCTTGAGTAGGTGAGTGCCCACCAAGGCTACAGTAACACTATCAAAAAAATGTGCGCTTTAGGATATTTGGGTAAACTAACCACTTGTTGTGATTGGCTTATGAACAAAATGATAAATATGAATATGCTCAATACTGAGTATTCTCTCAGTACAAAGGGATGATGATCCCAAAACATGATGATCTGCTGTAACCAGCAAGACCTGCCACTAAGCATCACTCACTGCCTTTAATCAATTAAATTTAGTCCATGTCTAATGTTTAATTTAGTCTTTTACTTGGCAGCCATTTCAAATCATATGAGACCAGCCTCACATTTCACACTGAATGGGGGAGACCAAAATACTGTAAACTGCATGTCTGATAAACATACATTTCAAAAACATAATTCAAACATTATGAAATGTTTGTAGCTTTCAACACAATAATGCAAAAAACAAAAAAAACATGTTTTTTGGCTTGTTCTGGCTACTGCGCTTGTGCAGATCTCCACATTGGGGGGCTTTCCCCACTAGCATGCCGCCCATCAGCCACTTGCAGTGTAGCCAGCAAGCTGGAGGCTCAGATGCCATGCTGAGCGTAACAAACCTCCCAATTACATTTCATCCAGTGTCTAGTCTCCTTATTAGTGTCTCTTTAATATCCTCCATTTATCATCTTGGCTTTAAAGGTCACAGAACTTGTACGTATGTTGACTGTGTTGATGTAGTCCTTATGGTGGGGACACTCGAGAAAAAGTTGATCAGCACCAGAGAAATCAGGCTGTAAGTGGTGGATGGCATCCTCCATGTTTCTGAAGAGATCAGCACCTCAAATTCACACGACAAGACCTCAACCACGATCTACTACCATATCAATCTGATTCAACATCCAAGTTCAAGATGCCAAAATAGACTCCTTTTCTTAAAATAGTGCTTTTCTTAAATCACCATATGAAATAAAAACCATCTTTTAACATTCTTTTGACAACACGTATATAAAAAACTGTGGCAATATTCAATTAAATTCTCACATTATTCTGTTATACTATATATATATATATATATATATATATATACTGTATGTCTATATATATATATATTTCCCCCACCCAACACAAATGAGTGTCAATGCAACATAGAAAACGATGAAAATAATAATAAAAAAAAAAAACAGAAAAGAAATAAATATATTTTAACGCAAGATTTCGTCTCATGGCTAAACTTCTACAGTTTCCACTGCGAGATGTCGACTCTTTTCGGAGAGTTCTTCTCTATATAAAATCTCTAATTACTATAAGTATATTTAATATTAAGACAATTTTCAATATAAAAATATTAAATATAAACAGTGATAAGAAACCAAGGAGACTGAATCCCTCAGATTTAAATTGAAATTAATTTGCTACAGAAGTTCCTTCCCTTCCTTTCCCTTCTTTCCTTTTGGCTGCCAGCCTTAGTTTAACCACACCCACACAGGAACCCGTACAGGAACCCACACAGGAGCCTGTGTGTATGTTCCTGTGTCTTAATCAGACTGGGGCACATGCACCTCCTGTTAGATGGCCGTGTCCCAGAAGACAGTGGTCTGGGTGGAATAGGGCGGGGGGCCGTATTTTTTGCCCCCGTTGGTCTTCTTCCAGCTGGGCAGGATGGGCATGCTGTCCTGCTTGCAGAGGGCCTTGTCTGGAGGTTTCTGCCGAGATTTAATCTCCTTGCACAGATGCCGTTTCTTCTCAATCATCTCCATCATGGTGTGGTCCCCACATGCCCATGGAAAGGGGGGCATCTGGGGGAGCAGGTGGGGTTTGGGATGGGGTGAGAAAATTCTGTTTTTACCATCATCCTGCTACCATAAGATCACATCATTCATTTCCAGTCCCAGTTCTTTAGACTTCATACATGTGAATTGTGTGTGTTTACTGACTGAAGAGTAAATTTACTGAAGAGTAAATAACTGATGCATATTTTTATACACAATTAACAATGAAATGATGCTAAATTAAATGTGATCTTTGAGGTTCGTCTGAATCAGGGTCTCAAGGACTTGGACTGGAAAACATTTAATGGTATTGTGCAGACCTTCATTTAAATACAAACCAGGGTTAACATTAATGATTCAGGACCAAATACAGATTTAAAATGACTTATCATCATTAAAAAAAAGAATTATTCAATAGGAAGATAAAGGTTACCAGAAACAACCATTTATTCAAATTTAGACTTACATGGGTGATATTTATTGAGTTAGAAATACAGATGTAGTGTGTAATGCATGTGCTGCAACATGCCAGACATCTCAGCATGGAGTTTTAGAGGTTCCTAATGATGTCCTACAATTGTCCGTCTCATGCAGCTCCAATATTTATACAATGCTTTATCGCCTCTGGTCTGAAAGTCAGGTACATTTCTGGTATATTGCTATCTTGGTAAAGGAAAACACAGGTGCGACACTGACTGTTAAACCTCTAAACAGTCAACAGTCAGGTGACCATCTTAGCAATGTAGGTGTGCTGCGTAAACCCAACTTTAACACCAACATTAAACAGAATACAAAATGATCCCATAAATTACCTGCTTATGTACATTCACAAAGTGAACGATCATGTTGCACCATTAAAGTAGCAATCCTTCAAAGTCAGAGTGCACCTGGCATTTAAAGGGAATGCCGAGTAAAACACTAATTGGTTTATTTCACGCTACGCCCAAAACCACCTGATGATTTTTTAACTGACATGCCTTTAGTGTGTTTTGAGCTGCGCAAGGCGTAGTTTTCCCCTCATAACCATAGCAAACACACACTGACACTCCCTAAATCAAGCTGCACTCTGTCTTAATAACTCACCTATAGATCACTAAAACAGAGCCCTACATATTTAATAATTTATTGTGCCTAGTAGCCTTTCCTTTCCTTTTGAATGGCAATGCAATTCCACATTTCCTTTATTTTTGTCATTATGTGCTCTTTTTATAAGACATTATTCTGTACATAACCATATATATATATATAATATAAATCCAATAACCAAGTGTTACATGTAAAGCACTAACTAACACTGGAGTGTAAAAGCTCTGTAATGTGCCCATGCACACTTATAATGGAAATATATATATATATATACTAGAAATATATATATATATATATATATATCTAATATAAATAAAGCATACACACACACACACAATACACACACATATACAGGCACGCACACACACACACACACACACACACACACACAGTTGTGCTTTTGAGGTAGGAAGCAGCAGACAGACACATAAAGGATAGGCAAGGCCAGAGAGGACAGTGTGGAACTTTAACATGGTTTTATTTATTAATATTTTGTTTGTGTTAGTAGTTTGCTAATGGCTAAGGTAGATTGATCTGGATTTTATTGGGTTAGTGCCATATAACATTATTCAACAGTCACAGTCATATACTATACATAAAGGATTGGGAGTCTGGTGTATTAATGGGCCCAGTTCATAAAAACTAACAAATCTAACAAATAATATAAAGAAAATAATATCTAAACATTGTTAAAGATTCAAATAATTATTTTTTATTATCTATTTTTAAAACCAATGCATTTTAACTGTGTCTAATGTAATATGTAAATACACTGCCTGGCCAAAAAAAGTTGGCACCTGGATTTAAGTAAGTAAATGATGTGGGATTGGTTGATGCTGCAGTTGGTCTGCAGGTTTAGGTTCAGCAACAGTATGTGCTGAAAGAATGAGGTCAGCTGACTACCTGAATATAATGGCTCATGAATATAGACCATGGCTGTGTGTAACAGTAATTTTTGGGCATGTCTGCAGCAAGTGTATTTTGAATTGTATAAACAATAATTACCTGTGTGTAAATGTCTGACACTTTATTTGTAGTTGAATGATAATAGTTTGACTGACAATTTGCTTGCCAATACAAAAATACTTAATAGATACTGAATAGATTCAAATAAGAAAGCATCCAGACACTGACTTTCCTGGTTAAACCATGTAAATAATTTATATACACACATCAAACAAGCTATAAAAATGTTATAGAATAGTTTTTAGTGCTGTATTAATGTATGTTTTAGTGAACATAAAATATTACATATACATTACAAAATAGAAAAGGATGTATCTGATATTAAATAAAATGAATAAACAAAACAAACATTAATAATAATAATAATAATAATAATAATAATAATAATAATAATAATAAAGTCAGTAGCCAATTTATTAGAAACATTGGTCATTTTAACTGGTAAACACATTTCACGTGTGCACTACTCCATCTCAAAAAAATTGAACATCATTGAAAAGTTACTTTATTTCATTAATTAAGTTCAAAATGTGAAACACATATATTATATAGATGTATTACACACAGAGTGATCTATTTTAAGTGTTTGTTTATTTTATTGTTGATGATTATGGCCCACAGCCAATGCAAACCCAAAAATAAGTGTCTCAGAAAATTAGAATATTATACAAGACAAATTGATACAGTGGATCAACACCAGCAGATGACATGGCTCTCCAAACCATCACTGATCATCAGTAAATTTTACTTTTTTTGTAGGAAATCAAGGGATCAGAGTCTGGAGGAAGAGTGGAGAGACACACAGTCCAAACTGCTTGAGGTCTCAGGTGTGAAGTTTGCACAATCAGTGATGGTTTATAGAGTCATGGTGTTGATCCACTGTGTTTTATCAAGTCTAAAATCAGTGCAGTGTTTTCCTGGAAAATCTTACAGCACTTCATGCTTCCCTCTGCTGACAACCTTTATGAAGATGCAGATTTCATTTTCCAGCAGGATTTGGCGCACTGCCCACACTGTCAAAGGTTCCAGTTGGTTTTATATAATATTAAATTTTTCTGAGACACTCGTGATTGGGTTTTTATTGGTTTTAAGCCATAATCATCAACAATAAAAGAAATAAATAGATGTGTAATACATCTATAAAATATGAGTTTCACTATCATTTTTTTTATGATGTACATTTTTTTAATTTGTTATTATCAAACATACAGAAATTTAGCTTTAGCTGTTTTTGGCACCTTTGAAAGAGTAAATGTAAATGTCCCTAATACACTGATATGCCACATGTCATGGGACAGGAAGTAGTGTTAAATGTGAATGAAATTAATTTAATTGAATTGGTTGTCTGTAATTCGAATTACATTTTAATGTAGTAATTAAGATTTTACATCTTTACATACAAACATTTTATCTTTTCAATCTAAAATATCCCAAAACGCTGCTCATTCCTAAAGAGTTTATTCACATTACCTTGGTTACCTCAGCCAAGGGGCGAATATTTTCTAAACAAAGCAATACGCAGCCGACACTCCGTCGAGGACAGCTCATACTGCAAAAAAGTGGTATGGAATTTGTACGGTTTTGAGAAATCAGATGTTGAACAAAACAATTAAATATGCAGACTGTGTCGAAAGTCGGTTGCCACCAATATTAGCAGCACAAAAAAAATCTGTTCCAGCACTTCCAGCACAAACACCCGGTGGAATAAGGCATTTATTTATCTAGAAAGAAATCCTACACTTCTACTTATACACGTATACAAGTGAGCCAAGTGTTCCTAAGGTCTCTCTAATGTTCACTTTATGATCAATTTACAAACTACTATCCCATGACTTTTGGCATGTCAATGAAAGCTGCAATATATATTTAAGGCATCTATAAAGTGAACAGATCCATAAACTAAATCAGGCCACCACAGGAAAATAATGCAATTTTCTAGATGTTAACTTAAATTAGTGGATGTAAGCTTAGAGGGAACTTTTTAGTGCTGTTTGATGTTTGTATATATGGGAGAAAATTAATATACTGTTTATTGCTTATAATATTAATCAGAGAGAAGAGACAGAAGAGGAGAAGACAGTAAAATAAGCTGCTGCAGTTCAGAGTAGGGGGGTCTGCTTTCAGTTAAACGACTAGAATGAAAACACTTCTCAACACAAACGTGATTATTTAATCATGATCATAAATCCTGAAGCAAGACCGCCCTGATCTGGACCGAATGGGAATAGATCCACAGCAGAGCCACAGAGACAGCAGCAGCAGAGAGAACGAGGACGAGGAGGACACACAGCCAAGAGTTCACCGGGTCAGAACGGACAGACGGACACATACAGCAGAACGACGGACAGACATGGAGACGGGACAGAGTTCCACATGCATGCTCTCTCTCTCACTCTGAGGAGGAAGGGGGCGGTACCTGGCAAGGACTCCCCCTCTGACTGGGTTCGGGGGCGTGTCTCTGGGGGGTTCCTACTGGTGATGGTACTCCTGATGTGGAGGCAGAACGTCCCAGCTTACAGGCAGCTTTCGGTTCTGAGGAAAGAGAGAGAGAAAAAGAGTGCATTTTTCTACACTATTCTTTTGCGAGCATGGATGGATGGATGGATGGATGGATGGATGGATGGATGGTTGACTGGATGGGTGGACAAAAGTTTTTGCGACACCTGCTCATGCAGTGTTTTTCTAAAATTAAGTGTATAAAAAGAGTTTATTCTGCTTTTGTTGGAGTTACTGTCTCTACTGTCCATGGAGTACTTCCTACTAGATGTTGGAACATTGCTGTGAAGATCTAATTGTATTCAGTGACAACAGTGTTAGTGTGGTCAGGATAATGGGTGGAGCACCATCATTGCAGGAAACACAGTTCAACTGTTTCACAGCCCAACACAGTCATTTGACACTGTGCCAATAGGTTCAAGTTTATTTATTTGCTAATGTGGGTTCTATTCTATTGGCAGTACATCTCTTCAGGAAACAGACAACCTGTCTGTGTGCATCTGTGCATTGAATCAGTTGAATTTTCTTAAATATCTCTTTAAATATAAAATAGTAAAATAGTTCAGCTAAACTGAAATTACATCATTTATCTAATGTTTAGAAAGAAAAAAGAACAGATGTGGGGAACAGAAGGCCTTGTTCTGAATTGTAATGAGACTGAAAATGAGACACTGTGCAGGAATCTGCTCCTACCCTGGGTAAAGATCTACTCTTGTTTCTCTATTGTCTTCATGTAGCCACAAAAAGCACAGCATAGTATTATCACTTTCTGTTGACATCAGTATAAACAACTGTTCAACTGTTTACAGACCTAGTCTTGTGCACTGGTGTGGAGTCGTGTTGCAACAGAAGGGGCCGTCCTCAAACTGTTCCCACAAAGTTAGGAGCATTCAATTGTCCAAATCTCTTGGTCTGCTAAAGCATTAGGAGTTCTTTTCACTGAAACTAAGGTGCTGATCCCAACTCTTAAAAAAACAACCCCACGTAGGCCAGAGTTTGGGTTTTGAATCAGATGCGGGTGGCAACAGGAAGCCAGTGGAGGGAACGCAGCAAAGGAGTCACATGACTGAACTTCTGAAGATTGAAGACGAGTCGTGCTGCCGCATTCTTATTAGTTAGTTGTAGTGGTTTGGTGGCTTGCAGTGGAAGAGCAGCCAGTAGAGAGTTTTGAGATGTCTTGAGATGACAAGAGACTGCAGGAGCACCTGAGTGTCTTCCTGAGACAGAAACGGTCGAATTCTTCGGATGTTGTACAGGAGAAACCTGCATGATCGAGTCAGATTTGCAATATGGCCATAACATGCATCTCTTACCTGATGATCCGCCCCCCAGCATGGTGGTTGGACTGATGGAGGAGCGGCCCAGGCGCGTGGGTGTGGCAGATTGTCCTGAGGGCGTGTCCCATTCCTGCAATTTAGGAGAGGCGCTGCGAAGAGCCCGATCCTTACTGTCAGTACTGTGACTCCTGGCCTTCCCCTCAACTACACACACACACACACACACACAAACACAAACACAGGTTAATTGAATGTTCTGGATGTTTCATTTATATTTATTTTTATATATAGTATATATTACCTATTTAACCACCGACATTTACTATTGGACACTAATGTATTTTTACCTGCTGTTAGAGTTAATTAGAGAGAGCGAGAGAGCAGTGAGAGAAATTGGAACTGAAAAGGATAAGATGTCTGTCAGTGAAAATGCCAGACACCTCAAAGGCACAACCAATGACATACAATTGAACAATTACTCTCTCTCTCTGTCTATCCCCATCTGTCTGTCTGTCTGTCTCTCTCAGATAAAGTGCCTTGTAAAAAAGGTGAGCAGTGTTGTATTATTGTTTTTATTAAGTTATTTAAATAAGGCTTCTTTTTAAAAAAGTTTTATAAAGGAGTATACTAATGGCTAATGGTTTGGGGTAATTAGGTTGTAAAATCATAAATAAGCAGTTATAACATAAATAAAAATGGAAAGTCTTTTCCATCAGCCAGTATTAACATATCTGTTCATAACTTTATTCATTTAACTACCCAGATGAACTATTCATATAGTAATCATAGTGCTGTGTATACTAACAGATTAAATGACTAAACTGAGTGTCTATATTATTTTATTACATATTTTAATGTCGATGTAAAAAATTAAGCATAACCCAACCACATGGTGTCATTGTAGAGCCAGCCAACAATACTAACACAATCAGGACACTGTATTAACATATATCCCATGTTCTATATTGAGTGGTGACCTGATAATCACAATGTTGAACCCAGAAATAAAAAAAAAGTATGTGAGAAAATGACAATTTGGAATTGATTAGCATATTTCTGCCTTTACTCTGCATATTACCATTGAAGTAATCATTCAAGAAATCCCAGAACCATCCTGCAACAGTCCAAAAGCCCTGATCTGTCATGTTATGGGGGTGCACACATTACACAGTTCTTGACCTCTCCTCAACAGAGAATATTTGGAGAAGTTTAAAACGTACTGTTTCGTGTTTAAAAGAATAACAGTTCAAAATAACACCGTAACACTTTAACTTAATGTATTTAACAGTAATATTAATAATATATTTTAAGAGCTGGCCATTAAATATAAAACAAAATAGTATGTAGGTGCAGTTTCACAGAAGACACTGTATTATAAAGTACTGCAGACATCCAGGATCTGCTGATAATAAAATGCATCATGATTTTAATGGTTGAAGTCACATGATCTCCAAAATGTCATTGGTCAAATAATAATCTAAATAAGCAGCAGGTCCTGTCTGCATTGCAGCTGGACCCTGTGGATGGTCATTGGGTTCAGTATCAGGGTTAAGTTAGTGCTCTGCCCTCACCTCTCTCCCACTCATTCTCTCTTCATATTTCTCTCCACCTCCCTCTCTCTCTTTCTCTCTCTCCCTCTCCCTCTCTCTCTCACTGGGGACCTATTAGTAATCACATTCATCATGTCCTTCATTCACTCAGCAGACATTAAGGAAATTGCTTTACTAAGAGATGAAAGCTTTTCAATTATTTCAGCTGGCTGGAGTTTGTGTGTGTGTATGCCTGTGTTTATGGTACTGTGTTTACTGTGCTGATCTGGACAGTGGGATTGTTATAAGGGTATACAGCATTGTACTGTACTCAAACCATAAATCATCCTGCTGAAAAGTAGTTTTAGTTAAAGCTGGTTTCAGATGGTCTAAGCTGGTATTTGATAATAAAGGTGGCAGGCCAAACAGGCAAAATCTAATCAGCTCCTGACCAACACGGTAGTGCCTGCTCAACAGCATGGGGTTGTTGCTCATGCTTGTCAGCTTGTTAACCAGTTTGTTCAACCAAGCTAAGAGAAAATGTTATAAAAACATTTAAGCAATGTTCTGAAAAGGTGCCAGGAAGGTTAGTCTGTAATGTTACAAAAATAATGTTCCAGGAACATTCTTAAAACCTGTGAAATAATAATGGGTTGCACCACAATGTTATTAGAATGTTTCTAACATATCCTAAGATGAACACTAACATAATGGATATGTTAAAACTGACTGGTTTGCTGTTCATGCTGGTTTTGATGGTAATTATAGTCAATCAGACTGGCATTGCTAATACTAGTTGACCAGCTTGGTGAGACTTGGTCATACTGATTGTTTAACTTAAAAAGGTTGATTTTTTTTTTAGACAAATTAAACAATCAAAATATAAAATATCAAAAATATACTTGTTGAGAGTTAAGCAGATTAAATAGCTTAAAAAGATTGGCAAGTTTGAGCTGGTCAGCCTGTTTTAATAAGCAACACACATTCTTTTCACAGAGGCGTCAAGTAAAGAAAAACAAATAGTTTGTTACCTTACTTGAGTAGAAAACGATTTTTTACCTCTACTCTTTACATTTTCACACAATTATCTGAACTTTCCACTCCTTACATTTAAAAAGTAGCCTTGTTACTCCTATTTCATTTCAGCTCCTTTTTATTCCAGCTTCTCACGTTTCAATAAAACCCCTATCCAGATAAATCTCTCCATCCAGATAGAGTGAATCTGATTGTGACTGGATAAGAAGTATAAACAGATACCATTCTGACACCCTATTGGTTTATACACAATTAAATCACACTGCACAAAGCCTAGTGCATCCCAAATTTATCAACATTAACATATTAATATAACATTATAGTCATTATAACATTATAGACATTAAAAAATGTGTTTTGGGGAGGGTTTGGCTTTTGTTCTTAATGGCATTTTTACTCTTACATTACTGCATTTTTCACACACTTAAAGACACACTTAAAATCCTTTAATTGTTCCAAAAATTACCAGTGAGGTTGTAAAAAGCAGTAAAGCTACTCTGGTAAAGTCCACAGTTATACAGGAGTTTCAGTTAAGTTTTTCTCCAGTACCAAGGCTGGAGCAGTATTAGCATTAGCCGCTAAGCGTGCTAAGTGCTATCTCTTTCACTGTTCAGAGGGGAGTATATCGGACTGTAGTCTGCATGTTTACTGTGTTAAAACTGCTAGCTGATAGCGCCCTGGCTTACCACAACATTTAGGGATCCTCAGTGTAGCACTGTCAGGAAGCATTTTCTAGCATTAGCACTGCTAAGCGTGGCTAGCACTTCTGCTAATTGCATTGTTGAAAATACTGGAAATCTAAGCTTACTGTTAATAACCAGAAGTGCTTTACTTACCCAAATAAATAGTTTTCAGGAGAGAAATCTGTGTAAATTAACATTCAGCACTCATTTGACTTCGAAAGAAAATGTTTTTTTAAGAATTAACAGCTACAGTTTTAGACAATTCACTGATAGTGTGTGCACCTTATAATACACACACACACACACACACGCTCTCTGAACACACCACAGGGCCATTCACAGTAATGTCTCCAGACATGTCTGCTGAGGTTACATTAGCCAGAGCTGCTCCATAAAGTTCCATTTAATTAACCACCTTTACCATTAGATCCAGGTGCTAATGCTAAAACGACAGCATATTTATCATCTCTAATGGACACACAAGCGGTCAGCTGGGAGTCAGCATGGACGTTTTAAACACTACTCTGTGTGTGCATGTGTGAATAAACGTTTGAGGGTGTGTTAAAGATAAATATATATATAACCAGTGTCAGGGTGGGACAGATTTATGAGACATTCTGGTTGGCTAATAATGCTGTAGGCCTAGCAGCTGTACCAGGACTCTTTACCATACATAGAACCTGTCAAAAGTTTGGACACACCTTAAATTGAGTGTTTTTTAATTTTTTTAATTTTTCTGCATTGAAGATTAATACTAACGTTTTCCAAACTATGAAGAAAAACATATGGAATTATCAAGTAAACAGTGTTAAACAAACCAGAATATGTTTTATATTTTAGGGCATTTTCACATTTGTAGATGGTTTCTATGATCCGGATCAGTTGATGAGTTTTCACAGGTTTCACACTGATTGGTCAGAGCTGTCTGTCGCACGAGCAAGATATATAACATATACATTAAACTGCACCTCATCAGCAGTTTAGCTCAATTAAAAGGAATATATATGATAGCTGGGTTGCATCGAGACCGGATCACATTCTCACAAGAAAACTGCTCTGCTCCACTACCTGGTCTCAGCCCAGTTGTTTTGATCCACCCCCGCATGTCCAAACTTTTGACTGATACTGTTAGTCTATATAAAACTGCAACCTACACAGTATAATACACAAACCTATAACAGGTACAACTTCTTCTGCTGTTTTATCTGTTAAGGGGTAGGATCTACATGTTAAGCAGCAAATGTAAATCCTTAAAGTTGTATTAGACCCATTCACAATGTAATGTTCTATAGATGACTGGACTACAGGACCAGGACTGGTGGTGTATGAGGTGTTAGTGTGTGTTGTGCTGGTACACGTGAATCAGATAAAGCGGTGCTGCTGGAGTTTTTAAACACCTCAATGTCACTGCTGGGCTGAGAATTAACCACCAACCAGGAATATAACATCAACAACATCTAGTGATCAGTGTCCTGTGAGCACTGTTAAAGGACTGGAGGATGAGCAACATAAACTGTGCAGCAACAGATTCAGAGCTTCAGTGTCTGACTTTACACACACTAACACCTTATACACCACCACCATGCTAATCACTGCTAATCACTGCAGTGCTGAGAATAATGATCCACCACCCAAATAATAATAAAAGTAGCTGCTCTGTGGTGGTCCTGGTCCTGTAGTCCAGTCATCTATAGAACATTAGATTGTGAATGGGTCTAATACAGTTGCGCGTGTTTCTGCATTTAACAACTTTAAGGACTGGATATTGGATAAAGTGAATAAAACAAGCTCCTAAAAGTGGGAGTGATGGTTAAGGTTAATATTGTATACAGGCGTCTTCATTATCTGTATTATCCATCCAGTAAAATATAAAATTCCTCAGAACTAAATATATCTTTGTTATTATTTCATTTCGGTTTAATCTAGCCAGTTCATGTCTGGTTGTTGTATGAGGCTATAAAGTGATTCAAAGTCACAGTCTCACAGTTTCACCTTCTCCTTTATCCCTGTAGTGCGTGTCATCCTGCCCTGGGCACAGCACTGGTACTGCTGCAGTTCGGGCTGCAGAGGGGCTTGGCAGGACTAAACCAGAAGACACTAAGAAGAATCCGGTGTGGGATTACTGGACTGACCTAATAGCCGACACACACAGAGCCAGCAGACCAGCCTACACAGCAAAGCTGCAGCTTTTACAGCAAAAGCTAAATCCCAAATTCTGATATTGAACACAGAGAGTACAGCGCACACAACAATAATGCCCCACATAGCTCTCAACAAATTATACTTTATTACTCAACCCTTTAAGACACATACAGATAATTTATTTCAAAATGTCAGGTTTACTGATCTGGATAAATTATAATCCATGAAACTAAATCAGATTAGGGTTGTGATTGTTTAGCTGCAGATTAAAGGTCATTTCTGAAGTGGTGTATCTGAGTGCAGTAAGTGTTGTTATTATAAATCACTGGGTTTTTATTTAATAACAGGACCAGCTGATGAGTTCTCATTTCTTGAGTTCTGTGCGGGTTAGTTTATTTTTTTTGTTTTAATTATTGTTGTTTATTTCCAGGTATTTAAAATCTGGATCTGATACACAGGCCAGAAGATAGCACCTTTTGTCTGAACCCACACATTTTTCTTGTCAGCAAAAGTACTGAAACATGTGACTAACAGGTGTGTTTTGTTGCCCAGGTGTGTCCTGATACATTAATTATTCAAACAGTAAACAGCGCTCAGTTTTAAGTTTGGGTTTTATCTGTGCAGATTGTGCATTTATAGCAAGAGGAGTAACCAACATGAAAACCAGAGAGCTGTCTATGGGTGAAAAACAAGCAACTGAAGCTGAGAGAAGATGGAAAGTCGCACAAGTATTGTTCTTAGCCAGATTCAAATATCCTGAAGAAGAATGTCATCACTGGTGTACTAAATAATAAGTGATGAACAGGTAGACCAAGGAAAACCAAAGCAGCTGATGACAGAAACATTGTAGTGCTGTAAAGAAAGACCCTAAAACAGCTGTTAGTGACATCAGCAACAACTTTCAGAGGACAAATTGTGAACGCATCACAATTTACTGTATACAAAACACTTCACGAACAAAAGTACAGAAGCTTTAACAGAAGATGAAAACCACTATTAACAAGGTGAATAGTAATGCCAGGCTGAAATTTACAGAGTACAGAGAAAAGCCTGTGGACGGATTATGAACTGATGAGACAAATATTAACCTTTACCAGTGTGATGAAAAGGCTAAAATGTGGAGAAAGAAAGGATCTGCACGTGATTCACATTTAAAGAAAGATGAAACCAAACCGACTGGGAGATCCTTAATTATGCAGCAAGACAATGACCCAAAACCTAGTGAAATACTTTTGCTTACAAGAAAAATTGGTGGGTTCAGACAGAAGATGCTATCTTCCGAACTGTGTATCAGATCCAGATGTAGAAAGTTAAAAATAAAAACTGAAACGTTCATCTTTTGTCTCATATTAATTTTTTAATGTATTTTTTAAAGTGTTTTCAGTCTACAGCAGAAATAATGAGATCATCCTGAGTCTTCTCAGAATCTCAGAAAAAAAAATATTGCACACCACTAGAGGGAGTCCAAAGAGTTATTTTTGTTAAAAAAAAAATAAAGTGTAGTTGTAAATTGTTTTTTATACAGTAAATAGGTTTTTGACATAAAAGGTGCTGCATTTCTACTACTGTGAGATGATACTTTAAACGTTTTAAATGTTTATAACTTGAGTTTAAAAAGTTTTAAAAGTGTCTGTGGTACTAAAACATTTGTATTGTTATGTGTTAAAGAAATAATAAGAAAACAAATAAGAAATAAACAAATTTCAGTATAAAACAGTGTGGTATATGATATATTAATTTTGGGAGTAGACATGATTTTGGGTTGGTGATGGATGGGTAGAAAGAGGTTCTATTAAAAATAATAGCAGCTTATTAATGGGGGAAAAAGCTAATGAATGTGAACTAGTTCAATTTTGGAACTCTGAACTTTCAGAATTGAATTGAAATGGAATCAGGTGCTCAGTGAAAGTATAAAAACATGAAAACCACTGATGTGAGATGTAAGAGGTGTGTAATATTGATCTGATGTCACTGATTTCAGCAGCTGGGTGGGATAGACTACTGTAACAGGTAAAGCAGAGCTGTATGGATTTTGTGGTGGACCAGAAACACTTTAGTGACCCCTCCTCCTCTACACACACACATGTTTATTCATAATTGCATGTTAATGTTGCCTGATAAAACTGACAAATATTAAAGTAAAACTCCAGTGTAAAATGTACTTAGGGTTGAAGTGCAGCATGATAGCAAGTACAAACTTTTGTTAAATAGTCCACCTTCATTTACCTCCAGCGCTCCTAAATACAGCGCTTTTAGCTGATGCTCCCAACAGGCTTGCAATAGGCTAGCGATATGGGGCATAGCACTACCCATGCAAAGAAATGGCTATTTTTACACCCATTAACAACAAGCTCAAAGTAGCTCCACACTTCACAGGTAGAACTCTGTGGGCCCTGACATCTAAAAACTTTGAAAGTGCACAGGTTATTAAAAAGCACTGTTTATACACACAGTACCGCTAGTTCAGCTAGTTCTCCGAGCATCACCATCTTGAAATTTATGATAAGTCGCCTGGACATGTCTGATAGTATAAAGATATTTTCGGCCACAGCTGGATTTCATACATACATTTTGCAAACTCATCAACAGATCCAGATTAAAGAAACCAACTACAGATTTGAAAACGCCCCTTGTTTTAATCACGGCGTCCAGAGCAATATCTGGTGTTCCCAAAGCTCCATTTCTAAACATTATTGTCTAGTCGGCAGAACTGAGCACTCACAAAGTAAATAAAAGAGTTTAGTTAAGAGTCTGCAGTGTGGAAATATTTAACTGTGGATCATAAAAAAAACATCCCATAATATTTGAAACTATACAAAACTATTACCCAATTGCTTTGGTTTTATCAACACATGCCTTTCTTTATTTTAAACCAGCACTGGAGAGAAATGAGAACAGCACTTTTTCTGAGGAGCTCCTGTTGCTGTTCATCACGGTATGTGTTTTTATGCAAGTAAAATAGAAAAACAAACAACAATTATTCACTCAGAAAGAAAGAAATGGAATTACGCAATCAATCCACAGCTCGGAGAAAAAGTTCCTCTCACCTCCCAAATGAACCCAGAATCGGTCCTGGATACAGAATCATTCATTTAGCACAAGAGATAAAATTCTAGATACGAGGAGCAGATCATTCTAATGCACACTGAATTAAATGTATTTATTAACTGGAGAAAAAAGCAATATGTGGCTAATTTTGATCCTTTAATGCCTCTAATGACTTTGATAATAATAATAATACACATAATACTTAAACATTGAGTATTTGAGCTCTGTTTGTAGTATTTAAAATATTTCGTTTTGTAAAGGGGCCGTGTTGGCGTATTTATTTTTATGGTCTATTCTTTAAATTCTTCAGCTGTTAGTAAACCCTTATCAGAGCCTTGATTTAAAACCGTAATGTTTTATATTATACGTGCTCTTAACAGTAGAGTAAGTCACAAACCTAGAACCCAGTCATGCAAAAAAACAAATAATTAAAAAAATTAAAATATGGTGAAATCTTCAGAATACACTGATATACAGCACTAACACACCCTGTAGAAAACATAATCATAGCACAGTCCCCGAACAATAAACCAGTTATTACACCTCAGTATACGACAAACAACAGATATCAGTCCTGAGTATGTGCAACAACACACACACGCACAGACACACACACACACACACACACACACACACACACACACACACACAAGCACACACAGCGTTAATCTAGCATTCTCCTTGCTCTGTCAGCCCCAAGCCCAAATCACAAAACCGTGGAAGACATACTGACAGTGCCTATTTGTGTGTGTGTCTGTGTATGTGCGTGCGTGTGTGTGTCTGTTGACTGATATATGTATGCATCTACAATCACATTCACAGCGTTACTGTTGGTGTCAGTGGGGAAAATCTGAAATTGACAGACTGACGTGTGTATTTGTGTGCGTGTGTGTGTGCGTGTGTGTGTGTAAGCCTGTATGAATAAAACTGACTAGGTCTGCTCACTCTGCAAAGTTGAGGTGTCACTTTGAATCTGCAGAGAATAACAATGGAAAACACTTGTCTGTGTGTGTGTGTGTGTGTGTGTGTGTGTGTGTGTGTGCACTAACATGCCACCACAGCAAAATATAAAGCTACTCCACCTCAACACAGGCATACACATACAACCAAACCACTGTTTATTACATTAAGAGCAAAAATAATAGTGAAAATAAGTTTAAGAAATTAAATACTGGATCCAGCTTTTTATTCTTCAGTTTACAGCTTCACTCAGGCTGCTTCACTCTGTAACTGCTTCACGGTTTAAGGTAGAAAGAAAATATCATATAAGCCAGTGTTATTGTGATTGTGTGTACATGGTGGTAGAATTTAAGTTGGAACTAAAACTTTTAAAAACAAAGAAGAGGGTCTGCGTCTGTGGTTGAGGGAGCAAAATTAAAAATATCCACCTAAACATCCATACATCTGCTCTTACCATTCAGGGGAGGCAAACTCGGTTATGAAACTCTGTTATTAGCTTAATAGCAGCTTAATAGCAGATTAACTATGAGCCAGAGAGTATGCCCTAAACTATGGATATGAACCATACAAGCACACCCATCCCATCCGCTAAACCAGAGCTTCAAAACTCAGTCATTTCTCTGGGTTAGAATGTTCTGCTATTGGTTTCTCCTCTACTCAATGGCAAAAGCAGATGTATGGAAGTTTGGGTGGATGTTTTAAATTTAGCCTCTTCAACCACAGACTCTGCTCCTCTTCAGTGGAAGGTGGTCTATATAAGTTACTTTTAACTAAAATCTTTTCAGCACTTTGGTACCTTTTAAGTCATTCACTATCAATATTGACAATTTTTAAAGGATTAATAAAACATTGCTAACTCACTTTCACACAGCTCCTTGCTCTTGCGTCCTCCAGAACCTTTCCTTAGCATGTTCTTTCCAGAGCTAAACAAGTTGCTGAGCTCATCGAGTGGACTGGTTGGTGTTCGGCACCCTCGGCCTCCCGACCCACCTGAACTGGACCCCCCTGACCCACCTGACGCAGTGGAAACGTTCTGCATGGATCCGCCGTGGATGCTGGAGGAGTTTGAGAGGCGGCCGCTCTCACGGGATCCGTGAGGGACTCCGGAGGCACTGCGGGGAATGGTGCCGGTCAGCAGGGCGTCGTACGGCGGCGGCCGCTTCAGGCTGAGAGGGGTCAGAGCACGCCCCATGCTGACGGGTGACGGGCAGGCAGAGTGGCTTCTGGGGTATCCGTGAGCGGCAGAGGAGCCACCGCTCTTGTACAATGCCGACGGAAGGGGAGGGGCTGAGGAACGTCCGGACACCGTGATCGTGTGGGTGGATGAACCTTCCTTGCTGTCCGAAGACTTCTTGTGGTGGTGGTGGTGGTGATGGTGGTGGTGCCCTGAAGGTTTTGGCTGTTCTGGCACGGGCTGTCCGGGGTCCCCTGCTGTCGGAGAGGAGCCAGGTTTGACGTAGCCAACATTTTCTATCATGGGAAGTTTGGTGACATCGAGTGGGGTGAGGGGGGATTCATCTGAATTTGGGGAGCACTGAGCCGGGGCAGGGGGGAACACCAACAGGGGGGGCCTATGTGTCAGCAAGTTGGGAAAAGGAGCAGGGATGTCACAAAGTGAGCCCCGGGGCGTCGACAGTCGAGTAAGCTCTACGTCAGGAACTGCCGATGTGGGGCACGGCTCCCAGCGTGACTGGGCTTGGTCAGCGGGTGGGGCTACTTCATCATACATGGGGTATTTCATCTCCTCATACACGCTTTCATCTTGATTGTCCTCCTCATCTGCATGACCCCCGGTAATTTGGTTAAAATCACGCAAAATGTTCCCTACCATCTCTATGTATACAGGCTCTGCCTCCTCGTCAGTGTCCAGGGCGGGGCTTTGATTTTGCGACGCTGACTTCTTCTTCTGCCTTCGAGGCAAGGAGGCAGACTTGAACTTGGTGCCGTGGTTTCGGATGTAGGACTCGTCGAAAGAGGTGCTGAGCTGAGTGTTGGGGTTACGCTTGGGTTTTGGAGGAGGCATGCGGCGATACTCCTCACTGCATGGCCGACTCTTGGATGCTGTAAAAGAATAGCAGAGTTATGTCAGTTTATTAGATTTAATGTAATAAATAAGCTAAAGTAAAGTTACACAGTTACAGTTAAAACAGAAAATAACATTGTGGGCCCTCTCTTACACCCTGCAAAAGGTCTATATTCACTCCTGGCACCTGTGGCATTAAAATGGACGTAGAGTTTAAGTATATATATCTAAGCAAATGGGTGTCGTGGTCTGGAAGTAAGGTGTGTTCAGGTAAATTTCTGCCTCATTGCTATCTTGGCAGCACAACACACAGGTGCAGTGACTGATTTAAAGCTGTGTGTGCTCACATACACCCCTGCTCATTACACATACACACATGGACGCGCTGCAAACCCAACTTTTATATAAACAATAAACAGAATATGAAATAACATTGCTGTTCTGGTAAAAACATTCACAGCGTTGAATGCTAAGACAAGTGACATTACAAGTGACACACTGGTTTATTTCATGTTAGGCTGAAATAAACACAACCATGATTAATTAAGCAAATTAGTATGTGCTTTTTGGTGTTTTTCAAACCAAGCAAGGAATACTTTTCCGATTGTTATGATAGCAAAAACACTGACGCCCTAAATAAGGCTGATCACTAATAGGGCCCCTAATGT